>NW_028258143.1:54882222-55182500 GCF_053883595.1 Heterocephalus glaber
GTGTACCCCATCTTATCTTCTGAATTAACTTCTATCATATATCATTTCATAGATGTTTTTAAAGTAATTGTGGTATGTATGTGTATAGTACTACAATTGTTTAGTTTTGTTTGGGGGTTTTATGAAATGTAATCATATAATTGGTCTCTTGAAAGTTTTTTGTTCAATACTATGTCTCTAAGATTCATTTAAAATGATAACATGTGCATGTTTTTTATGTTATTCGTTTTCTCAACTGCATAGTACTCTGTTGTGTAAAGAAAATACAATGACTTTTCTGTTACCTAGTCAATGGGCACTGAAGGATCTTAGAGTTTCTGTTTGTTTCTTTGTTATTGTTCACAGACACAGTGCTATGAACATCCTTATCTCATATGCAAAAATTTAACACTGATTTTCTTTTCTTCCTAAGAATTTTACAAATAGCAGTGGGACGTTTTCTTATTCACCTTTTCCTATTAGTAAAGCCCTATTAAGTTCCAATAATATAAGTTCTAATAAATAAACTTCAACTAAAAACAAAACAATAGTTTTTAACTTTTATGTACATAGGCCATGGTTCAACAGCAGGAAGATTTTGCCCAATTATATCATTATGCCCCTGAACTGGGAGAGGGAACCCAGGGAGAAACAACAGAAGTTTCTGAATAGAAGGACCCAGAAACCTGCTCCAGGCAACCATGAACATGGGGGCTCAAGTCCATTTGCTAAAACAAGTTGGGTTAATAGGAAGAGAGTATAAAGTCCTTTCAAGCCAAACTATTATGGGAACTTCATTTAGGTTACTTTTTTCCTCAACAAAGCATCATAAGCAAAACAAAACAAAATTTTTAAAAAGGGAAAAAAAACTCCACATGACTTCTATCTCTGGAATATTAAATGAAAATACATGTTTGGCAAAATAGCTCAGGATTTTCTAAACTATTATCTCCCTATAGTTTCACTAACATGTTAACCTACTTAGAGCAATTAGTGCTTCATTAGTAAGGCTAACTAACTGTTGCCAGGCTCTGTAATGATTTGCCAGGCTTTCCAGATACAAGTGCATAATCAATGTTTTCCAATTACTTCTATAGTGCAACCACTATTTCAAATAAACTAGATAATAATACAAACCCATTACTGGAGCTGAAGTAGCAGAGGCATTTAATTGCAAAGCAGTTCTTCTCAGCTTTTAAGATTTTTCACACTAATGAAGTGTCATACAAAAAAGTTGTATTGATTTTTCCACCACATGGCTTCAACCACAAATATGTAATTATCCCTTTTATATCTAGCTGGGGGATTAAAATAATCTATAGTATATAGCCTTTACTTATCCCTGATGGGTTTAGTAGTACTTTTACCCTTTTCAAAAGATGCAGCCCTTTGATGAATGAACTTTAGGCAAAATGTTGCTTTATCTGTTTCAAATCTGTGCTTTTTAAAGTCGGTTTGTGTGCAGGCATTACAGTCTGAAATCTTGAGCTTCTAAAACCTCCTAAAGAACACATTTTGATATAATTTAATTTACTGAGAGCATCATAGATATTTTTCTCCACTAAAGATACCAACATGGGTATTGCACATTAGCAGTACCTGCATTTGCATTTCACTGTAGTTACATTTTTATTTATAGCTAACATTTTGTTAGCCATGTTACATTTTTATTCAAGTAAAGTGGTCTCAGCATTAATTGGAGCCAATTCTTTCCCAGATCTTCAGGGGAAAAAAAAGTAAGAATAATTCACTGGCATTAAGTTTCTTATTTTCTCATCACAGTTTGGTCAGTAAAAGAGAGAAAAAATTATTTTCTTTATGAAAAGAGAAGATCATTATAAGCATAAAATGAATTTTTCAAAGATTGGGAATTAATGCTGGGAGAATAGGGCTTTTTAAAATGAGTTTGTCTTTCTTGATCTTTCTACACATAAATTGGTCCCTTTCAACATTTTTGCTAAAATTTCTTTGGTTATACTAACATTATCTCAATTATGGTCAGTATAAAAGTAGATACAGAAGGGCAAAAAACATAGCTTAAATGTCTGTAAGACCTGTTCTTAACATTCATATGTCAAAAACTGTATCTTCCTATAGTTGCAGTAACATGTTAACCTACTTACCACCCTGAGATTTCCCAGATGTAAGGGTTTTTTTTATTTTTTTTTTTACCTTTCTGTGTTTTTTGATTTAAGGAAACATTCAAAGATTAATATGCAGTACTGTTTTATAGATACAATCATGAAGCAAAAATTTAGTGCTATATACATATAGACTTAAATTTTTTACTGATATTTTAAAACTAGATATTTCATGTTATCTTTAAAATGTTTTCCAGCAGAGAATATATAGACAAAGAACTGACTAAAAAGAACTGCTTCATACCGAGAAGAGACACAAAAAAATACCTAGCATTACCATGTATATGTAGATATCAATATCAATTATAGTATCTTTAATCTATTGTCAAAAAAACTTGGTAAAATGCCTTATTAACTATTAATTTTATGTATTGTTGTATATTACCAAATCACAAGATTTTTAAACAAACATGGATTTTTAAAATAAATAAAAGTAATAAATGTAAAGGCTAGTTATGTACAGTTGGCTCTAACACGGATGTAAAAAAATTCTTCGTAGTAGAGGCAATATCTGCAGATGAAGGATGAAAGGCAAATGAAAAAATGGATAATTAGGGCATTCTGGATACTAAGGAAAGCTACCATTTAAAAAATTCATACACAAAATGTTTTAATATTGATTTCTAAAAAAATGCCCCAGAGATTTTTCCACATGATTCTTCCTATATGTAGGATTAGTTTCTCTGGCCTTCTGCTTTTTTCTTTTCTTATATTTTAAAACATTGATCTAATTGTCTTTAGGGATCCAGAGAAGCAGTGGTCATGCCCATGTTAAAACTGGTTGGGAGGAGATATACTCCCTCTATTGTAATATACAGGATTATTTCAACACTTATTTCCACATGCTTCACCTGGTATGTGTGCAGCCTTATGTGATGGTAAAATACAAGTAAGAAATATGACTGTATCAAAAACAGATTATCATCAAGAATTGTGAGACAGATAAAAAGTGGAATTTCTGTCAGGAGGAAAGAATGAGAGGAGCTCTATACTGTGAATTCCAACTCTCAAGTCCGCCTGTGGCTGCAAGTGGTGCATGTTTCTGAGATACTAAAACGCCATTACCTTGACCGTTGACATGAAGCGATCAGAGTCATATTTATTGATGAAACTCTCAGCTCCCACCCTGCCGCACTGAGTGTGCATCATACAGCTGTCAGCAGAGCTGGGGCACTACAGCGATGAGTGCTTGTGACATTTCCCTTTCATAATTTATGAAAACAAAAGATCTTGAAGTTTGTGAGGACACTAGAGTAATTTTAAAATAGTCTCCATGAAGGCTATACTGTGGTCCTGTAAAATAAGCACTTTTCTGGCTTATGGTTTTTAGGAGAATCAATTGCAAACCAAATTAGAACCATAAACACAGGCACTATTTAAAAGACTCTAATCCTGATGTGAGGGTTACAAGAACGAGCGGCTATTTGAGTAGGTGGTTAATTACCATCACACCAGAGCATAATTCTCTTCATGGTGTGGAACAGTTTCACCCACACATGATTTCACAGGCACTTTATAGGTTTAAGACCCTGAAAAGTCACCTAATTATTTTCTTTCTTCAAGGTAATATTTTGCACCTGTAACATTGTTTGGTCACTAAAAGATGCAAACTGAAAACATTAAGCTATGTACAAAAGGATTTGCGTTTCCTGTGAGACTACCATATTAGATTTGATTGAACTAGAAAGTCAGCAATGACCTTAAACTATAATTTATGGGAAAGCTCTCTCCAGTAAGAAATTATCCCTGGATGAAAGATAACAAATTGTATCATACTATGGGACTTTACACACACACACACACACACACACACACACACACACATATATTTAAGTAGAAAATCTGGATATGTGACATACACAAATTCATGCATTTTAGAATTGGGTGACCTCTGAACTCAAATTGTTCAGGTATAAACATAACCAAGACAAGATTTTAGAGGAACTATAATGAACTGCTTGTTTTCTGGTGGTTAATTGGAAGAAGAAGGGAATGAAGTTTGGAGAGAAAGATCACTGGACATGCCCCATGATTAGACATTAATGACAAAGTATGATCTTCACATCCTCATTGCATTCTGCCTGGAACATCTATGGACCTAACCATGAAATACAATGTGGGCTAGAACAATATGACAACAAGAACACATCAAATAGTAATATGCCATTCATATATACATACACCATTTTATCTTTAAAATTACTTTTATCTTAGTATCTCTTTGCATTATTTATTTCAAATAGGAAACGATTTGTTTCCATTTTACCCACAAGAAAGCTATGAACACAATGAATGCAATGAACACTTCTAAAACTAATTATTCAAACACAGGAGAATCTATAAAAATGATCTTAAAGTAATGACAGGCATGTGTGTTAATCTACTCAATGCTAGGATATCTAAGACCCAGGAAAGGTCCCATGCCCTGTCCGAGGGGAGAGGCCGGAAATAAAGGTTGCCTTGTGTTGTGTATATGCAAAGTGGGGAACAGTTTACTCAGGGCTCAGACTGATGGCAGCAGTTCTTCCTAACCTCTGACAAGGGGCCTGGAGAATAGCAAGTGACCCACCAGACTGCAAGGTCAGAAAGAATGCCCAGAATCACTTCTGCTCCCACAGGCTGGCATCTTAGACAGGAAGAGAGTCCATGGGCCTGGTTCTCAAGCCAAAGCCATGTGCTCCTGACCCTTGCTGATGCCCACCGGGCTGAAGGCACAGCAATGGAGAAGTACCTTTTCCACCTGAGTGTGAACAACTCTAGTCCTCACACCTGGCATAAAACTCTCAGGGGTCACCACTCCCTATGTGACTCCTCCCGGATGTCAGCTGCTGAAGTCCGTGTTTATGGGGCTTACCTGCTGCAGATAAAAAACTGGGAGACAGAATGACTTAAAGCAGGGAACTTTTAATCTGGAGGATCTCTAGAGTTGCCCTTTTTCTTATCCATCCTTAGGGCTTATATTAGCTCCTGGACATGTACAATGAGCCTCACAGAGATGATGTGAGGATTTGTTGAGAAAATGTACAGACTACAGGGGTGGCCACACAGAAGCCCGTAATACGTGACACCTGATGTTGTCGTTCCATGCACGAGCTGTAAGTGCCCCAAGTGCACGTGTGAATGTGTGTGTCCTTCAGTATATATGCACATGTAGGTGAAGGAACCTATCTCTCTCTCTCCTGGTTCCAAAGTCTCCATGCTTATTAATCAAAGAAGGATAAAAAGAAGAGAACTTGTTTAAAAACTGGAAGAAGGAAGAAGGTAAGAAAGAGAAAGAAAAAAGTCTTAGTACCCGACCTCCTCCAAGTAGTGGGCATTCATTCTCTCCCCGTCCCCTGGCATACCCTCCAGATAGGGCATCCCCCATCCAATTTAAGCTGTCAGTCCCTGTCCCAGGTCCCCTCCCCCTTATTGGTATCTCACAGCTAGGAAGCTGGAGGAGCAGTGTTGCACCGGGCTTGAGATGAAGCCTGTCAGATAGCATCAGACCTGAAAATTACAGCTGATTAAAGAAATAAAAATCCCTCCAGGATCATTTGGTGTTCTCAAAATTGACAAGCTAAGGTGCTACCCCTTTAAATGTCTGGTAGGACTCTCAGATCCGAGAAGGAGCTTTTTCTAGAACCATGTTTATAACCCCGAGATACAGAAAGGAATGGACTCACAACCTTTTGTGAAGCTTTAAAAGCTTTGTTTTCACTCTCTAGTGTTTTTTAAATCTTAACAAACACATTGAGAAACTTTGGTTTGAGAATAAACAGCACATTTTCCTAACAGAAGTAAAGCTGACAAAGACAATGAAGGGGGTCACTGTGAGTCCTGGAGGTAGGAGTTTGTTTTCCAGGGGGCTCAAAAAGCTGCGAAGCCCTGTTTCCCTTTCTAAAGGAGCATAGGAAATGAGCTTCTTTGCAGTGGAAATAAAATGGGAGGTTGGTACTCACCGACAGTCACACTAATATAATGCTCTCTAAAAAGCCTGTGAGAACCATATTCTCAGCCATTAAATTCAGGATGTGCTGGGAGCTCGAAGCAACGCTGTGCCTGAAGGAGACCAGTGTTGCTCGGCCTCAAATCTTCCCACTCCTTACTGTGTTTTCTGTGTGCTACTTTTTATGGCAGCGTTCATTTTTATATTTTTATGGATGTTAAAACATTTATAACTGTACAAGGTCAATGCAAAAAGCTTTGCATCCAAACTGAAATGGTACAAGTAGCCACAAGGGATGGATTAAACCTAGGAGAAGTGGAAGTGAATGCTGCAAATGTGTGATTGCCATTTCAGGATGCTTATTCCACAATGGCACCCCAGAAGAGATGAGCCAACAATGGGAAGAATGTGTCTCGTGGACTTGTCTTCAAGACTAAGGTGGTGAAAGTTCTCAAGGCCTGGTCTGCTGACCTGTGAGGACCTGCATTTGACCTCTTTCTAGCCCATTTCTGCCCTTATGTCCTCACCCCTCCATTCCTCACAGGTTGCCTACTGGCAACCTTGTCCTCTGTGCCCTACCTCAAACCCAGACTAGCTACTTATCTTGGAGACACATGGAATTTTACTTAAAGACAAAGACTCTGAATCTCATCTCCTGTAATCTGGTACATATTTGGTGATTAGTAGGCTTATCATTAAAAGATGAGGACACTCATTGCATTGTTTTCTTCAAACATCAGAGTTAATCAAGTCCTAAGTCAGCTCCAAAAGATTATCTCTAGTTACCTTTCCACCCTGGTCTGTAGGATGTAGGAATTCAGTTATTGCAAGTTGCCTCTCAGAAAAAAAAAAAAGACAAAAACAGTAAACCCAGAGAGTAAATTAGCAGTGTGGTTTGGAACCATGAGAAGATAGTAAGCTCAATAGGAGAAAGTAGACCAGCCCTGTTTGATATGCCAGATTCTGTAGCCCATGCACATGAAGAAGGTTCTTGGGATAAACAGGAGGCTGTAGTTTTGGATTCCACCATCTACTGGATGTGCAACCATGGACAATTCACTTTGCCTCTTGGGTCCTTAGACTTCTCTACATAACCCAGGGAGAAGCAGACCCACCCTGTTGCCCAGCTGTAATAAACAGTGCTAGACAGATGCTAGATTTTTACCTAATTTATCCACCAGTAAAATAAGTAAACTCCAACAAAGAATACTGATTCAACAAGCAAAAGACCAGCATTCTGCTATCAATTTCTTCACTAATTAAATTAATCTGTCTCTATTTCTTTATCTTTAAAATGGAACAACTTGCCAGCCCTATTGCTTTTGCAGAACACAAAAGAAAGTGCTGGTTGCCAAAATGCTTTGAAAAAATCAAAGGCCAAGCAAATATATAATATTTTTATTTCTGTGATGCACTAAAAGAGCTTCTAAAAGATGTCCTCCTGATGTCTAAACTGATTTTTTTCCTTCTTAAAAACTGGTATTTCAATAGAATAAATACATGAATATTTATACTTTCCTGTGATACATATGAAATTATCTTGAAACATTGTTATTCATTCACATATTTCTTTTTTTCCAAAACGGTCATTTTCCTTCTATGATTAGTCACTGACTTCAAGACCTTGTCTAGACCAGGCCAGTCATTCGTTGAAAAGGTAAGAGGCTCCGATTTTTACCTGTGACTTGAAACAATGAGCCTGACAGATTGTTGTAACTAATGTAGCAATTCAGTAAATGCAGTGGTCCTATGACTGGTGTTGTCATTGAAAATCAAAGTGTGGCATCTTGGATCACAGGAATGTTCATACCCTCAGGAGGATTCTACTCTAAAAGTTAAAGGGGTCTTTCATGTGTATAAGAGTGGATTCCTTTTTTTAACCACAAAACACTTTCAGAAGAATAAATTTGATTCAGCACCCATGATAATTATTGGCACTATTCCTAAATCCTCTAACCTTTACCTGTTGTAATGGTAGATTCATAAGGGCTGAAGACTAATAATTTATGCCCAGCTTTTTCCTCTTTTGACTTTAGTTTTGATATCACATCATGATTCAAAGCTGGGTGCACCATAAATTTTCTCCAAATGTGTAGTAATTCCTAGGTGCAGTCCAAAGTTATGATTCATTTATACTGGAGTGACAGCATAATACCTAGGTGTCAGAACCCATTAAAACTGTTCAATGTCTTCTGTTTATTTTTAGAACCAATTGAGACTTAACTGATGGTGAAAAATATACAGTCAAGTGTGTTTACTTCACCTTTACAAAGAATCCGTTATAGTCCCAATTAATTTGTTATTCCTGTCACAACAGGTACTGGAAACTTCAAAACTGTCATTACTGTTTCTGCCTTTCTTTCCAGGCCCTGTGTTTATTTTTAACCCATTCAGAGATATCTGTCTATTGTAAGCTAAAGATCTCTCTCTCTCTCTCTCTCTCTCTCTCTCTCTGTGTGTGTGTGTGTGTGTGTGTGTGTGTGTGTGTGTGTGTGTGTCTTGGGGAAGAGATAGAGGGAAGGAGAGAATGAGAATGAGAGAATAAGATTTAAGGCTGCATATTTTTATTTGGTTAAAACAATAGAGTATGTACACTGAAAAACAAACCTGACAGATTCTGCCCTAGAAATCTGTTGTCTTGCTTTGAGTAAGATACTCTCCTTTATACTAACATAAAGTATTTCTTTCAGAGTACAAGGAGTCTCAATCAGGGTAGGATAGACCAGATAGACAATAGTGAAATTTAAAATATTCTAAATGCAATAGTCATCACCACTGAGGTATTTTTCTACATAACAGTGTCTTTTCTTATTATTTCTTAACATTTAATATATGTAGCTTCTAATGGGAACATCCCTTCCAAGCAAAAATCAAGCCACAACTCTTTGAAGGCTTGAATTCTCACTTTCAGGGAATTATTTTTTGTAACCCCCAAATAAACAGTATTCAAGATGGAACTATAGGACAAGCATGAGAATTATCAGAAATAATATGCACAAGACAATTTTTATCCCAGAAAATTCTGTCTGTACTCTAGCTAATGATGGAAAAATGATTGAAAGTAATTTACATATAGGTTTGTGAAGGGACAACCCATGTCTTCCCTGTTACTGTTCGAGGAAGCTGAGGATATCCCGAGATTACTGAACTACAGGACCAGATTTTGCAGTGCTGCTTCCTTGACTTGTATGCACCTGCCGGCAGGGTCCTGTGAAGTTCAATGGGGACACAAGAATGAAAGTCTTGGTTTAAGTCTTTGGTTCTAGTTCTGGCTTGGATTTGATTTTAACTCTGTGTCCTTGAGCAAGCTATTTAATCTCTCCAAGTCTCACGTTTCTCTTGAGGGAGTGATAATATTTCCAAAGCACTGCATATGCAGTGAGATAACATAACATATCAGAAGCACTTAGCACACAGCCCTAGATGCATGATAAGTTCATGGTACCCATTAATTGTTAATGTTAACAATCGTTGTTGCAAACATCTACCGGAAGAAGTGAAAATCTGGTCAACCTGGTCTGCAAAGTTTTGAGGATTCATTGGGCTCAAAACAAGCCAATCACCTCAGCTCTAAAACAAGCAAAGAACTAGAGAAACTTTTTAGGATAAAAATAGAGAATAAGAGATGAACAGTGCCATGGGCTTGGAACAGGGAACAGAGACAGTGTCTATTGGCCACTAAGGCTAGGTCAGAAAGGAGGGGCAGCCAACTCCATGGGCTCACAAGCCCTGATGATGGCCTAAGTGCTGCTTCCAAGCAGCCAGAGCTTCCAAGTTTTCCAGAGAATGTGCCATAGATGGACTGATTCACACAGGAAGACAGGAATTGACACCTGAAAACTTATGCCGGGTAAGTTAATGTGCACCTCTACTCAGCTAATGGGAATTCATTAATGAACAGGTACTTATGGCCCACTTCTTCTCTGAATGGATTGAGATGACATACCATAAGCTTTAAGAAAGTAAATTTTTAAAAGGAAACTACAGGAAAGGGAGAATTGAAGTAGAGAAAACCAGAATAAATTAAACATTGTTACAACTGAATGCAACATTTGGCTCCGAGCATCTTGATAATCAAAGCAGAAAAATGAAGCCACACACATTTTAGGAAAGGAGATAGAATAGCAACTCTTGCAAGAAGCCTAAGTATCTTGACATAAGATTCTGGAAACTGTGCCTCATATAAGGAAATCTGTAGACGTAAACTTCTCATTGACACATAACAAGAAATCTGTCCTCTATTTTGAAAATTTCCAACCTTATCTCAACCAGGAAATATAATTAACCCAGGTCCAGAAAAGTAATGAAGAGAATGTCCCTAGAAGTAGCTAAGGAAATGTGGGAGAATGGGGAGCTGGTGAAGACAGATTCAAGGTGTTGATAGAGATGGAGAGATCTATGATTGTTGATCTCTTCCCTCCTTACCCGTTCTTTACAATAGCAATGGAACTGAGAAAAGTCTGAAGAAATATATAGATGAATCTCAAATATAATAGACTGAAAAACTACCTACGCAGACAGCAATTAAGGTTAATTCACATTGGGAAGTGGACAGCTCTACATGTGGATAGCAGTCTAATAGTGTAAGTTTTGATAATGAAAAATATTTAAAGAATATTTAGCATCAGCTAGTGGGGAAAAGATTTGCTTAATAGTTTCCAAGAATATTTACATGTAATCAGATAATGGGGAGCAAGTTTCAGTTTTTATTTTCTGGTACTGAGCACCACTGGATTTATTCCCTAGGTAGTGATCATAAACACCAAGATACTGTCTTCTCCAGCTCTGTATGTGGCTCTTGAGTTCAGGATCCTGGCATTTCTGGTGAGATCTACAGCAAAGGTCCCCTGTCTTCAACCTCCTAGTTCAAATCTCTGCCCTCCCTGCTATAATCTTTCAGAAGCACAAATCTCATCCTGTTCTTTCCTGGGCATAAGGTCCTGCAGAGCTTGCCAGAAGCCACAGCAGTAATATTTCTCAGAATAGCAAGAAAATTCCACTCCACCTGAGATTTGGTCTTTCTCCAAATTAAGAGGTTAGGTTGTAGCTTCCCAAACTGTCCCCCGTCAGCCTTGCCACTCAGAATGCCTGTGATACCCTATGTGCAGGATGGCTTCTAATTCCACCCTGTTCTTCCTACATAACTTTGCAAGGTCTTTCCTTCAGGGCTTCCATCCCTCAAGACACAAGTTGAGCACCCTCTTCTCTGATGTTTTCTGTGACCTGTGGTCCCTCCCATCCCTTTCCAAACTCCCAAATATAACATCCTATAGTACTTATTACTTTGCATTGTGATTATTTATAAACACACATGACTTTCTCACTTACTAAACTTTGAAAACAGAAAAATGTCTGAGGACTTGATAGGAAGTGGTTCTCAAACACATTAGTTTATACACGAATGAAGCAAAATTGACCTAATGGTATTACAAACAAATGAGAGTGTCCATTTGAATTGAGCCTTCAGTTTGCTCCGAAGAGAGTGTAAGTACCAAATATTCCCCATACAGCTCTCCTAATCATGGGTGTCAGAACTCATTAGCTGTTTAGGGCCCCTGGGGAACCAAGAAGACTTCTATAAGGATCAGAGAAAGTAGCAGCAGTTCTTCCAGACTGGCCATCTCTCAGTATACTCAATATTTCAGAGAGATTCCTTATAGCCATGTGGCCTTGGTTGCTTAACTTTTGAGCCTTCATTTTAATCTTTTGTAAAATAGGAATAATTACAGTATCTTCTACATTGGATTGAAAGGATTAAATGACCTAATATCTACAATGGTCTTAAAACAATGCTAATATATTGTAAATGCTACAGACCGGAGTTTCTCATACACACACACACACACACACACAGTTGATTGAATTTAGAGATAGGGCCTATTAGGATGTAATTGAGATTAAGGTTATTACATGACTTCCTCACTAAATCAACTCATGGAGAACAGAAAAAGGTTTGAGCATCTAGTAAGAAGTGTAGGTTCTCAAACACATTGGTTTAATACATAAATGAAGCAAAACTGACCTAATGGTATTACAAGCAAATGAAAGTGTGGAGTACAAGAGGGTGTGGCCCTGATGTGATATGATTAGTGTCTACACAAGAAGAGACACCAGACAGCTTTCTCTATCTCTCCTTTCCTTCCCTTCTCTTTTTTCTCTTCTGTATGAGGAGAAAGCAATAAGGTTATCATCTATAAGCCAAAGAAAGGGCCCTCAGCAGAAACTAAATCAGCTGGTACTTTAATGTTGGACTTCCCAGGCTCCAGAACCGTGAGAAATAAATTTCTGTTACTTAAGCCACCTAGTTTATGGTACAGTATTTTGTTACACCAGCCTGAGTAGACTAATAAGCTCTGAGAAAAGATTTGTCTACTCTGATCATTACTTTTATTATTTGATATCCTATATTTACCACCAGAACTGTCTTATACTCTTCTAATGGTCTTTGAGTGGTTTGCTTTTGCTTGGATAATTATCAAAGTAAAAAAGTCTACCCAATCTTTTTACTGCTATGCTTTCAAAGAAAAATTTACTTTTGGGACTTCTAATAATAGCCATGGTCATATGTCAAGAAGCCAGCATCATGCCCAATTTTTGAAGTCTCCTGCTTGAGACCATCAGGGGGTGATGAAGGTTTAGGGTTTCCCGTGCAGAGCAAAATGCCCCTGCTGACAGCCGACTATCCTTTCAATTTTGAATAAAATGAGTGGAAGATAACTGAGAAATTCAGCTCTTTCTGCTTGAGTGAATACCTGTCATGCTTCTTACATCTACTGCAGCAATTAACACACACAAAGCTATATTTGCTAAGCCAGTGCTCCCCAATGAGGGTGTTAGCGTATACCAGTGAATAGCAAAGACCTTTCTGAATTTTTTTAGCAAGCTAGCTTCTCCCTGAGCTCCTGTCCACACAACCATGGAGCAACTTCTGCTTATGCACTCGACTCTCCTGCCAAGCTCTCTTCTCCTTTAGATTTTCTTTCCCCGAGTCAGGGCTTCCTGGAATTCACCTGTAGACATAACCAGACCTCCTCAGCTCTGCTACAGATCCTGTTCTTCCGCATAGAGGCTTCCAGTAACCCAGGGGCTCCCAACCCTGGCTGTGTATTAACATCATCTGAGCTTTTTTTTTTTTTAAACACTGATGCCTAGGACCAACTGCATGACAGTTAGTACAGAATGTGATGATTGAATGTGGACTGTGATTATTTGAATATGTCAAGTGGGTGTGCAAACCCCTGGAGTAGCCCCAGTGCAGAAAAGCAGCTCAGCTCTGATCTTGTGTTCCAGTCCTGCTCTAGATTCTCACCTTCTCTCTCAGTTTCAGTGACTGGGATTTGGTCTAACACCTCTGCACTTGATTTATCAGCTTGAGAGTCAGGTTTCTGCTCACGGTTCTCCTGGATGATGGCCCGCTTATTCGTACCATTTCCCCATCTCCTCCAGGACTCCTTGAGTCCTTGAACTGCAGCCTTTCTTATGGAGAAAGTCATGTCCAGCTGCCATGCCTCTGAGCTCCTGGCCCAAGGCCTGGCTGCTGGCAGCCCTCCCCTGTTGACTGAGCATCCAGAGTCCCTCTGTCTGGTCAGAACACCACACTGCAGATGCTCGCCTGGGCCCCTGGGGGTCACCTGGGTCCCCTGCCTACAATGCGTCTGGGTACCATGGTGGGTCTACACATGATGGGGCTCCTTTCACAGCTATGGGATTTCACATCCCTACCCTGACCATACTCAAAGGACTGACTTTTACTCTGAGATTATGTCCTTCCTCAATTTTTGGTCTTATAATGTCCTTTCATCTGATGGCAACTGTTCCTTGACAAAACTGGCAACCTTAGGACTGCTCAGGGTTTTTCGCCTTTTGTACTTATTGACCAAAAAAAAAAAAAAAAAAAAATCCCTAGATTTGGGAACCAGTGAGTGGGATGATCTCAGGTTGTCTCCATTTCCAAATGGCATGTCATCCATGACAGACAGGTCTCATTTCTAAATCTCAGGGACTCTCTCTCTCTCCTCTCTCTCTGTGTCTGTCTGTCTGTCTGTCTCTCTCTCCTCTACTCTGTCTCTCTCTGTCTCTCTCTCTGTCTCTCTCTCTCTCTGCTGACCCAGGTTTGTGTTGTTTTTGTGACGCACACTCTTTCACTCCCTCCTTCAAATTCCATCTACCATTTGTGCCATTTCTTACAACAGAGGGCATTCCAGCACTCCCCCTGTTATTCATGGTTTCACTTCATGCAATTTCAGTTTTGGCAGACTATCTTGCTTGAAAACATTTAATAGAAAATTCCACTAATAATTTATACATTTTAAATAGTATCTATTATACCATATGGTTATAATAGTTCTATTTTTTATTTACTATTATTATCAACAGCTTACAGTGCCTAATTTATAAATTAAATTTTGCCATGGATATAAACATAGTACATGTAGGGTTTAGTATTATCTGTGGTCCTGGGCATCTACTAGAGATCTTGGAACACATCTCCTGCAGATAAGGGGGAACTACTATCTAACACCAAAAAGTTAGGGCACGCATAAGTCAGATTAAAGGGAAATCCTTTGCATGGAATCAGTTTAGTGTCTTGAAAACCTGCCTATAGTGACCTTACTTTGTCTTAGTACAATGTACACCGGTGAAAACTTGGTCCTGGACTAGCATTAGTTTCCAGACAAGTGGTTCAGAACATTAATTTATTTCAATTCCCACATTTTACTGGTGGAGAAATGGAAACACAGGGGTTTACATAACTTTCTCCTGATCAGTTAGCAGGTCCACAGCAGAGCATGGACTAAATCTATCTCTGGCCTAAATCCCCTGGCCACTGTCCCTCCACCCTGACGTCCCCACCCAACTGATAGGCCCTTCTCTCTCATTCCTATTCCCCATTCTCTTTCACTGATGGCTCCACTGGCCCCTAGGCTTTCTGTTAGCAAAAGTGTCCCTCTGACATTTTCCATGCCCTCTTGCTTCAGTTTAAAGGAGAGATGGGAATAAGAAGAGGAGTAACAGTTCTCATTCATTAACTGACCACTCAGTTAATGAAGCTGTGTAAAGCTTTGTATAGGTGCTAATTCTCATTCCTTAAAAAGCTTGGAATGTAACTAGTAGAGTCTCAGTTTTCCCAGGGAAGAAACAGAAGTACAGACATCATTGCCCCAAATTGTATAGTAGTCAATGTCAGGGCCCTGGTATAAAACCAGACAATCTGTATTCCAAGCCCACACTTCTGTGTAACACTTTCTCTCCCAGAAGCCAGAATCAGCAAGCTGGAGCAAGGACATAGCTCTCAATGCTCAACTTCTTGCCAGCTTTTAAAACACTGGCATACTTCTGGATCTTGCTTTTCTTCTTGTTGTTAATATATAGTACCCTGCACCCATCACCATCATGGCCTGTGATCCTAAGGCCACCCTAAAGCTCCAACAGGATGCAGCTCACCATTTACACCCAGTTTTACAGTGACCTGGATAAATTAAAGATGTGGCTGAGGAGGCCAAACCTGTGTTTGAAGCTAATGATGGCAGCGATCTCTGAAGGTTCCCGTGGATGGTTCAGGAATCGCTCTAATCTGCATTTGTGTACATTGATTAGTACTTGTTATCCAGGCTGGCCCAGCCAACACAGTCTAATCACTGCAAAATGAATGCTACTACATGCTTTAATTCCCAGGTTATCTTATTATCCGGAGATATTTGTCCTTATTATTGTTATTCTGGGGCGTTGGTGTCAGAAAACAGGGAATAATTTGACAATCCTAGGAAGAAAGATTGAACACTGAGCAGGTGTAAAAACCATTGAAATTTCTCAGTCCAAATTTGTATAGAAATTATTCTGCTGGATCAGGAATGAGGTCCTTTTGGAATCCCAATTCCGGAGTAAACCAAAAGAGGCACCACTATCTATTCACACTAATAGACATAGGTACATAATTTCTTGGAGGGAAAAGAATGTATTTTATTTATCTTTGCCTGCTAGCACACCTCGTAAGTGCTCAATAAATGTTTATAAAATTAAATGAGGTATTTCTGAGAAAAGACAAATACAGTACCTTACAGAGATAACTGAAAAAATAATGCACAAGCGTTAGTCAGAAGGAAAAAACCACTCACAAAGTTATAATCAAAGGGTTATGGCTGGGGAAATCAATCTGCATCATTTCCTGTATTATTTCCCTAGGCTGCTGTAATGAATTATCACAAAGTGGGTGGCTTAAGACACCAAAATTTACTTTCACAGTTTTGGATGCTGGCAGTTGGAAGCCAAGATGAAAGCAGCACCACATTCCCTCCAGAGGCTGTGGGGAAGATGGGGTCCTTGCCTATTCCAGCTTCTCGTGGCTATTGGGGTTTCTGGGCTATTGGCATTTCTTGGCTGCAATCTTTGCCTTCATCTTCTTATGTCCTTCTCTTCTGATTCATGTCTTCTCTTTCCTGTCTACCTGGATAATCCAGGACATCTCAGCTTGAGATCCTTAACTTCTTATATCTGCAAAAATCCTTTGTCCATGCAAAGTCACATTTGTAACTTCTAGGATGTGAGTCGTATTTTCTGGGAGTGGAGATCACCACTGAAGCCACTACACTTCATACGGTGCTGAACTTCAAAAGGAGCCTGAGACTCAGGTTCCCACACAGGTTGGTTGGGTATTACCAAGGTTTAGCAAAAACATATTGAGTTGAGAGGAGAGAAACAAAGAAGTAAGCATGAAGGATATAATATTTCTAAAACTGCTAAGTTTATCATTCATTCTTTTCTTCTTTAAGTTGTGCTCTGAACCACTTTCACTGTTGCAGACCCAAGGATGAAATGGAGATTGCAACCTGGGCAGGAGGAAGAAATGTAATAAAGGAGAAGTCCTATGCCTGGAAGAGGGAACAAATAGTCCTCATTTTCCAGGCCTCAAGGGCTTAATGGGAGAGAGGATGGGGGTGAGAGGGTGAGCTATGTACTTTCCGTGTTCCTCACTCTGTGCTAAAGTCCTAGTGGGAAGAAGTGTGTTAGATAGTGCTAGGGATGTCAAAAGCAGAGGGTTTTTCTCAGCTTCTTGTGTGAGACCTAGGAATAGACCCCTCACAGGATACCTTCACAGCTACTAGAGTTCCTGCAAGGCCCAGCAAAGGGGTGGGGGATAGAAGAGCCCCACAGAGCTCTTCTGAGCCACAAAAGAGCCTGTGCCCACAGCAAAGGTCCTACCTAAAGGAGCCCTAAAGGCACAATCTCTAGAGCAGTCTCCCTGGCTGAGAACAGCTTGCACACACCTGCAAGAACCAAGGTGGAATCAACTCACCAGACACAGAGGGAGCCAGGAGGAAGACCACAAGTCCATCAACCACAGAAGCCAGCATTGGATGCCAGAGGATTAGAGGACACAGAATATCCATTTGTCAGGAACTAGAGGACAGTACAGTGACAGCAGCCTGTCATCCTTCCAAGGTCCTCTTCTTCCCAACCATGAGAAGATTGTATAGATCCTCCTTTCTAGACATACAGCGATACCAGAGAGGCACAGAAAGAGCAGAAAAATTAAAAAGTCTGCTATACCTAAATTGTGTATTGAAATTGTCAGTTGAGTGGGACCAAATTTAACAATTTGGGCCTAATCCAGTGTCTTCCACACCCACTTACCCTGGCTACCCAGTGATATGGAGAGCATAAAGAAGATTTCATCAGTCATAGAAAATTAAAAGCTTAATTTTATTTGTATATGTGTGAAATGTACAATCAAAAGATGATTTCTACCTTAAATATCTGAAAAAATTATCTTGCAGCAATTAGACCAGACATCATTAGTATAAGATCATTAGTATAGCATAATCTTTAATACTGGGAAGAAGGAACAATATAATCTTGCAGAATTGGAAGAGCATTAATCCTTTTAATTCCCAGAAGGTATGTCCTTAAACATCTTCTACTTTATTTCATCTCCTAGTCTATTCCATGCATTCTATACATGTTACCGAGGACATATTTTGCATGAGGTTCTGGCTATGTCCTGGGATACAGAGATGACTAGATTAGGGACTCTGATCAAAGAATCAACTATCCATAGTCTTTCCTGACATGCAGAATCCAAAGCTTTGAGAAATTAACCATACCTCTGAAAATCCACTCGTCATTCTCTCTTACTTGTTAGATAATTTTTATCCACTCAAATATTTAATGAAGCCCACTGATTCTGTGTACCATCTGTCTGGACCCAATATTTACACTTTTGATTACATTCTTGACACTGTACTGTGGTCTATTTATTTACAGAGAAACCTGCTTTCATTTATAACAGACAATAAATTTAGGTCATGCCAAGAATTTTTATTTTTCTTTGTCTGATTACTAAAAAAAGGATTGTACTGAACAAGATATGGCTAGATAAATAATGCTCTGACACCTCTTGCAGAATGCCATTTTTAGAATTTCTCAGGCTTCATAGTGTTGTATTCTAAACAATAGTGGGTGAGGTCTCAGTGCCACGCTCAATAATTACTTAGATATTAATCTCTCCTCCGTGTTAGTGGATGCTACAGTGCTAAGTCCATGCTTAACTTTCTGAGTAATTATTCCCCTCAACGATGAAGACATTATTAATGGTTTCTCTCAGTAAAAATAAAATAATTTCCCATTTATCTTTTCCATACTGCATGGAATTTTTGCTAAAACAAAGGGTGGGAAGAAAGAGAAAGGACAAGGTGAAATCCTGGAACCTGCACATAGCAGCTGCTTCTCTGAGAAGGAAGAGCAAACTTTATTTACTGCAACATGCTCCTGGCTTCTTCCCTGTCCTTTCTATGTTTAAACCCAAAACCCCACCACTCTCAAGCTTCCTTCCATAATGATGCCAATCCTTCTACACCTCCAGCCCAGAAGACTCACAAACAAGCGACACAGATTTTTGTGTGAGCGCAGTTATGGTCTATCATTACTAAATGTCTCTGGGTGGGCGGGCAAGGCATTTCACCACCAATAGCCATTCATCAGCGCTTGCCTAACCACTCACATCTGACCCCAGCAGCAATCATGCCACATCAAGTAGGCCAACTACCCAGTTTGGCAGCAGAGCAGAGAGCACAAGCTAGCTCCAAGATTAAGTACGCTGCTGCAGCCTTCCATTCCCAGGAGCTCCTTGGGCTGATGCTGCATTGATTGAGGAACTTTACCAGTAAGTATCACAAACAACAATCAGGTCAATGATCTGATGCCTGAATATGAATTCCCCGGGGCCCAGCACTCTGGGCTGAGGCACTGCTATCGTGATGCCTGAGCACAGGTTGGGTAAGGCTTCCCAGGAAGTGAAGAGTGAGAACTTGCAGTTTGAGATGACAGTTAAGCAAGTCCACGTGGGAACAGAATGAGAGACAATGGTGTAATTATCTATTCCCCAGCTTCCAGCTGCCGCAAAACCCTGTCATCTTTTGGTGTTCAAATGTTCTCTGGGCCTTCCATTTCTTGCTTTTAATGCTTTTGTGGGGAGTCTGTGATACCTAAACCCAATACGTAAACACAGGCAACTTTCAGATTAAACAAAAAAGAAATAGTGATATATACAATAATCACCCCATGTTAACTTGAGAAATTAAAAGGGGACTTTCTTGTATATATTTCCCCATACCCTCAAAACACATTTAATTTTACCTCCTACCAGGTGAGCACCAAATGAGAGAATGAGCATTTTTTTATATATATACAAATGGTATTTTTTGGCAAGGTAGGTCTATGAAAATAATCCTTGTCAGTGGAAGAAGTGCTTGCTCCAAGATACATAAGTGTTCATAATACAGATGCTGGCAATAAAATACAGATTCTTGAAGGGAAATAGTGTAATTGAGCCTGGGTGCTGATGAGAGTACACACAATGCACACATACACGTAAGTGCACATAATCCCACAAATTTGACATAACCAC
Organism: Heterocephalus glaber; assembly: GCF_053883595.1. NCBI lineage: Eukaryota > Metazoa > Chordata > Mammalia > Rodentia > Bathyergidae > Heterocephalus > Heterocephalus glaber. Next base: position 54,902,174 of record NW_028258143.1, read on the forward strand.
TCTCACATCCTCATATCTACGCACACATACAGATTCTATTGTTGGAGAAGAAGATGTCCATTCTCCTTCCAGTTTTTGTACTGACACTTCTCTGAGCTACTTTCTCACCCTTCAGAATGCAGGGCTCATCACTCCTTGTTCTGAACTCTTTCTGTCCTTTATACACACTTCTGTCATCATGCTAATAATGGTAATCATGGATATGCTAAGGGGTCTCCTCGTCTACACTATGGATTCCTTAAGAGCAACTTATTTATATTATTCTTGTTTTGTCTCCCTAGGGCTCAGTTCAGTGTCCTGTACGTAGTAGGTACATAAGAAATCTGTTTTGAGCTCAACAATCGAATTTGACATGTAGATACAGCTACCTGTCCATCCAATATCAAATCTATCTTTCCCCTTACCTATAGGCCCTCAGTTTTTCCAGAGCACAATATGCCTATCTAAAAATAGGGCTTTGTCTTTTCTCATATTAAAAGTTTACAGGTAGGGTCTACCTATAAAGCACTTATTTTCCTGATCAGAAGAACAGATTCAATGAGCACCCATCCCTGCCCTTCATACTTGCTTCTTCCAGAATGAAGTGAAAATCTGGAACTGGGAATGGAGTAAAGAGTCCCAATATTAAGATCTAGATAAAGAATGTTGAGTGACACTAAGGTTTACAGGTATCAACATTTTAAAATAAGAAATTTCAAGTGGAAGATAAAAACTAAAGATAAAAAAGAACTTCACATCTGAAGTTAAGTTTGACATCCCCTTTCAGTATTAAGTGGCATTTCTCCACCAAGTGCCTTTAACAACAATGACTTTATTCTGTAGTGGTATTTGTCCATTGGGTGACAGGACCCCATCCTGTAACCATCATGTATGTCTGCATGGAGAGAAAAGGAGATTTATTTTATAACTAGACAACATAGATCCCATTTTTGACAACGATGAAAAAACAGATCTCAAAGGACTCCAAGTCTAGAAAGTAATTTCGGGTAACAATTCCCTAGTGCTATAGAGATTGCTAACTGCCCCTTAATATCTCAAGCTCCCTTCACCTTCTTCACCAATAGAACCTCTGGAGTTTTAGCCAAGCAAAAAACTACCTAGAATCTATATTTCTCATACTCTCTTACAACTTGATATGACCATGTGACCTTGTGTTGGCCTTGTGTTGGCCTTGTGTTGCAGGTAAGTGCTGAGTCTTTCTATTTAAAGGAAAATGATTGCCATTTGCTTGTCTTTCTCCATTTCTTTGGAGATGGTTTGTGGCCAGAGTGATGATAAACAATCTTTGATCTTGCAAATCAGAACACGACCCTGCAACAGGGGTCAGTTAATTATGGATCGATGGGTTGTGTTCTGATCTGCAAGATCAAAGATTGTTTACCATTGGGCTGGGGATTTAGCTCAGTGGTTCTGGTGCCTGCCTTGCAAGGTCCCAAGTTCAATCCCCGGTACCAAAAAAAAAAAAAAAGATTGCTTACCATCATTCTGCCCACCACCTGCTTTTATACCCCTGCAGAATTAAGAATGATTTCTATATATTTAAATGGTTCAAAAAATGAAAAGAAGAATATTTTGTGACTCATGAAAATTACATAAAATTGAAATTTCAGTGGTCATAATAAAGTTTTATCGCTTATGGCCACTTCTGTGTTCCAACAGCAGAGTTGAGTAGTTGCACAGGTGGCCATTTAGAGAAAAATAAATGACTGACTCAGCTGTAGAGGATGATGATATAGCAGTAAGATGGGCAGTACCAGGACCATGACTTCATGGAAAAGCCACTTGAATTTTCACTCTGCCTAGTAGCTTGCTTCTGATACAGAAATGAACCTCTACCTTCTTTAAAACACTGTTATTTGGCTTCTGATGGGGCAAGTGGATCAGAATCTTGACTAATACAATTACCATAAGACAATAAAGAGTCATCATAGACCAGCTATATTTGCATGGGAAGAAAAGCAAAGCTGCTTCTTCCAAGTGAAATGAATGCCTCATAGAAGTGACGTTTCCATGGATATATAATGGGTTATTTCCCCAAGACAGGCAAGAGGGACCATTGCACATTCTTCAACCATGAAGAGCATGATGAAATGGTGCTGATAAAAGATGGCATTAGTACTCTGGTGCAAGAAGAACTGACGTAGAGAGCCTGTTCATGGACCCCTCTTACTTTCAGATTCTCCAGACCCCTTTGGGAGGCTGTTGGATTAGCAACAGTAGCAGGAATAATGACTACAACAATAATAAACATTGCCATGTTACCTTGTGCCTGGCACTGTTTTAAGGTCTTGCTCTCTAGCAACTCTTTTAATCTGCATGTTCTCTGTGTGATAGGTACTCTTCTCAGCAGTCTCATTTTACAACTGAAGAAACCATTAAGTCAGAAGGTTACACAGCTAGCAAATGTTAGAGTAGTTTTTGAGCTCAGACTTACTCCAGAGTCTGTGCAGCTAACCTCTTTTGATGTCATTTCTAATCTTGGTGTAATGTCATAGGTACCTGATTCAGAGCTTGTATGTCAGCTGGAGAAGTGGGAAAGAAGGTGGAATGAAATTGCAAGGAGAAAAAAATCCCAGACCGAGATGATGGTGTCAGTGTGGGCACTGAGAGACTCTGGGAAGGTTCACTGTGAATGGTCTTAGAGGTCAGGCTAATCTTGTGGTTCTGGAATTGGCTGAGCATTGAATCAACCAGGGATTTATTAAAACACAGATTCCTGAAATCCCCCCAAGATGACGAGATCAGACCTACTCAGTCAATATCTCCACTTTTCAAAGCCTTCCATACAACTTTATACCTAGTCTAACAAGTTAGAAGCCCAACATTTTTGGTGAAGATCTGCATGACAGGTATTCTTACACACTTCTGATGAAGATGTGTAACAGCAGGAATTCTTATACACTTCTGGTGGTAGTTTAATTTGGGACAAAGACTTAGAAAATTGGCACATATCCTATGACTTAGTGGCTGCATTCCGGGGTAAATAACCATCAGAAACTATTGCACATATGCACAAGAAAATTAGAACAATCGAACAGAAATGCACAAAAGAACTTTTTTTATATTAGCAATGAAAATGGAAACAAATGTCCACCAACTGCAGACAAGATAAATAATTGTGATATATTCATAGAGTGAGTCACTACTACACACAAATAAAAATTAATAAACTATAGTTATATACCTTCACCATAGATAAGTCTCACAACATAATGTACAGCCAAAAGAGTGAGTCACAGAAGCATATACATGATGTGCCTTCATTGATAAATTTGTTCATTCATATGCAAGCCAAAACATTTTGAAAAATATATTTGTATGTAGTAAAAGTACAAAGAAAAGCACTAAATGATAAAACTCAGGATAATGGTTACCTCTGAAGGAAGGGTATGTTATGCACTAATGGTGTATGAAGCTTTAGAGACAATTAAAATGTTCTGGTTTTATTGTTTTGTTTTGTTTTTTACCTTTGTGGGTGGGACCATGTGATCTAGTTTCAGTCAATAAGATGTAGACAAAATTGTGTGCTTAAAAGGGAGATGACTCAGATGGGAGCAATATCTCATCCCTTCCTAACTTCCTCTGCCCTTTCTCCTCCTGGCCTGCCATGTGTCTTTGTTGGTTGGGGGTCCAATAGCCATTTTTGAGTCAAGGTGACTCTAAAGATAGTAGCCATGAGCAAGAATATACCTACCCTGGACATCTTTTAGATGTGACAGAAATAAACTTGTTTTGCTTAAGTCGTTTTCATCTTGTATATTTTAATTATAAACAACCAAGCCTAATCCTAACTGATACAAATGTCAAATTCAACATTGTTTATCTCAGGAGGGTGAGATTGGAAGCAAGTGTGATAGAAAAGCATGGAGGGTTGTCGAATTTTTCTTTAAATTTCATAAATTTTTGTTTAACTTCTTAAAATAAGCAGATTGCTTCCATAAAAGCTGTCTAAAATGTTATCCGTAGAGGGGCTTCCCAGTGCATGCGTAGGATGTCACTAATACCAGGTTGGAACCTTCTCTCTCATTTCACAGATGGGAAAGCTGGGGCCCAGGGCTCCTGGAGAGAGTGGGATGGAGTAAGAACTACACACCAAACCTTTGGACTCTCAGTCCAGTGCTCTTTCCTTCACATCATAACAGAAGATATTTTTATTCATATATTTGTACTATATAATGTTTACATTGTGGTGTTGTTACATACATACAATACATCCTAATTCCTTTTTTCTCCCTCTCCCTCCCTCTCTCTCTCTCCCTCTCTCTCTCTCTCTCTCTCTCTCTCTCTCTCTCTGTACATGTTTGCAATATAAACTGTTTAAATTCCTTGTGGGGAGTTGGTACGTGTACATGACACATCTTAATTCCTTTTTCATCCCCTTTTCCTCCCTTCTCTCAACAAAAGATATTTTTAAGCGTGAGGCCCCAAGAAGCCTGAAGTTTAGCAGAAACAAAGTAGAACTAGCTTTCTGATGGATTTCAGATTTGCATGGGATAGTCAAGTGGATTTTTCAAAAACAGTTGAGAAGCAAGTTTTAAATGGATGAATTAAGTTTTTAGAGCCTTCAATATGTAAGACTAACATTGTTTTAAGTCACTAAAGCCTAACTAGTGATTTAGATATGTGACAAGTTTCAAAGCATTAGAAACCTTCTATTTTTGGACTTACTTATCACTGAAAAGAAAGAACGTTTCAACTAAATCTTGAAACAGGGACTTTCTTTCCTTTGTACCAAAGGAATATTTAAAGTTTTAAATGTGAATGGACACCTACACAGTATGATATAAATTTAACAAGATGTTGCTTTTAAGCACTTAAAAAAGCTTCTTCCTTTACCTGAAGTGGGTAACGGTTTAAGGCCATGTTTTTAAAGCATGGCTTCTTACATACTTCTGAAATTTGGTTTTGTTCTCAGCAGATTTTAGCTTTTAAAAACAATTGTCCTAATGCTCTTTTGTTCAACCACAGAAACTTAAGAAAAAGATAGGGCTGTCTAAAGGTTAAAATATAAAAATTAAGATAAAAATCACTAGAGTTTTCTCAAATTCATTGCTTTTGATCACATTAGTCAAGTCATGAGAGCCTATTGCAAACAATACAATGGTCATACCTGAGCTCTACAGTCCTCTGCTAACACAGCTGTCCCTCATGTTCCTGTCTCCTGCCCACTTTGGTCATAGAACTGGGAAAAGGTTTTGTAGAAATTCCTCCTGTCTCCCTCTCTCTCTCTCTCTCTCTCTCTCCATGGTATTAGGATTAGAACACAGGTCCTTCACACTGAGCTATAACCTCAGCCCTTTTTTATTTTTATTTTTATTTTTAAGACAAGTTCTCACTAAGTCACTAATTTTGCCCAGGCTGGGCTCAAACTTGATCCTCCTGCCTCAGCCTCCCAGAATGCTGGGATGACAGTCAAGCACCACCATGTCCAGCTATTTTAGGGCCTTTTCAGATCACCTACTCAAAAAAAACAAAGAGGCTCATTTGCTAAATACTGACTTTTCATAAGTTTCTATGTCATACACAAAAATGTGAAGGAGACTTATATATGTATACACTATCTATCTATCTATCTATCTATCTATCTATCTATCAAGATTACAGAGGTTGTGAACTATTACTGTATAAAAACTAAGCTTCCCTCTTCTACTATCATGCAGAAACAGCTCTCTTCGTTTTTTTTTACTATCCTAGAAAATGGAACTAGCTAGACTTCATTGGTCCTAATGCAAGATCAATCTCATGTATTGTATAGAAGAAAAAATATACTATCTAGTTATAGTGTTTCTTATTTTCTGTACAATGCAATCTGCTTCTTAATAAACGAAGATGTTTGGAACACCAAGATGTAAGTGTTTAGTGGCACTTCAACATGTCAGGGCACACATGTTGCTAATGGCCTTTCCCCTCATCTCCCTTCACTCTCACACACACCTGCAGACAGAGCACATATTGAACTCGAGTATCAAACACCAGAGCCAATTTATAGCAAGTGATAAGGAAGCAGTTCAAAGGCCAAGTGTTTAGTAGGTATTTTATTGGTCATATATCTAATACACCACAAGACATCTGTAGTCATTCATGCTAAAAGTCCTTCCCTAGATATGAGCACACTCATGAACAAGGGTTCCCTGCAGAATCTTCAGTGAGAATTTTATACAAAGCGCTTTTGATCCTTGGCTATGAGTATGAAACATTCAGGTGTGTAACACATAAGGTGTTCTGAGTGCTGAGATCTAGGTCAAAATATGGGCCCGTGAACTCTGTCCATTCCCCTTGTCCATCCAGTTCTTCCGGTTTCAAGCTGGGAAAACAACACTTTCTTCACACAGCCCAAGGGATCGGGATCGTTAGGCAATGAGAAGTGCGAGTGAGGTCTCTCAAACCTGACAGCACAGCGAAGTCTAGGGTGGTCACATCAGTGCCTCAAGGACAAACTCAACAAGAGAAATAAATTCCTTGAATAGTTGGACAAGATCACCACAGAGCTGCTTCACAGTAGATTTTTAAGCAGAGAGGATGAGTCATATGACAAAAAGTTCTTGAATAAATCACATTTGGGAAAGTAAAACAGGCCCATCATTTTATAGCTTCTCCATGTGCCCAAGACATTGTGTCCACAGACCAGTAAAAAGGGCCCCTGGCTCTGGCAAAGTTTTTGTAGCCACTCCAGCAGGCCTTGAGGGGTGTCCCAGACCCAGGGTGGAATGTGTCACCCCAGTCCCCAGCCCACTGAGTGAATCACCACATTGTAAAGCGTTCACCAGTTTTTACATTAATAAAATAAAAATTGGGCTTCCTGGGCGTATATGGTTGATCACAGGAAGTATGTGTTAATATTTCCTAATCACAGTGACCTCAGCCTGCCAGAATGCACAGGCCCCTAATCCTTGCTGTAATGTTTTCTCATTAGCTACGCAGCATTGCCACACCAGTGGCAGTGACCAAGCACTGCCTCAGGCACCACTGGAATTAATTACTTAGAAGAAACACTGCTGTTTTGAATTGTCATCTTGAATTTATCACTTGCCACTTAATGTAACTCATCTGACCTAATACCTCCATCGTGTCACCAGGGGCCTTCGCACGGGTTTCACCAGGGTAATAGCAGGGGGTTCTGTATACCTAATGTGGCTGAGACGCCAAACACACAGCTGCTGGCGGCCTGGTTAAAATCCTACCCCGGAGGCAAAGCATGCTAACAATGCCCCTAGCAAATTGCAGATTACCCATACGTCATGTTCTATCTGAAGCTAAGTGTGATTCAAAAGTAGGCCCGATACATCTAATTTCTCCTGCTTGGAGAAGATAATCTTTCATTTCTTTGGATGTAACAGCCCTCACCATTTGTTTCTCTTAAACTCCATTTTTGAACATAATGAAACTGGCTATTCATATATGGAAGAAAAAGTGGCTCTGGGGGGACCTGTAGTGTTACGTCTGGAGCTTTTTTCTTATAAATTCTGAAGAAATTGCTCATTAAATTACTCACACAAAGAAATGCGATTTCACCATAGGTTATGTTTCCCCAGGAGTCAGAACACAATTGTAACCCAGGTTGAAATCTGTGCTATGCTTTATGCAGGGCTGTGTGTTACTTTGCACTTGAGAGGATAATTCTATAATCATGATTTTAAAATGCACATTAATAAGGGGATTAATGATTTGGCTAGTTTCATTAAGCACGAGGAATTATCTCAGTATGAAAAATAAGCTTTGATACATACTCTGAACAATAGTCCTCTTAATCAAATTTTTCATTTGTAAAAACTGCATTTGAAATCAATACTTTTTAAAGCTTTCTGTCCACTTTGGATTCACCCATGTCATTATTTCCATTTAAAAGTTAGCCTTTCGGATCTGCTATAATTTTAATTTCAAAACATGATATACACTTGTGTTCATGTGGATATGTCCATATATATGAATGAACGCTTATCTTCTAGATGGTTATGGAAATAATAGCATAATACCATTACCTAAGACCAGAGCATGAATATCCTACTGGTGAAATAGTAAGTAAAATACATTTACCTTAATAATGACAATTCCCAGCATATTTTACAGACAAAAGCATTTCCTTTGGTTACCACAGTCTACACTGAGCATAGTAAACTTTGGGAGATGTATAATGCAATATAAACATTAATAGTTACACAATTGTGTTGTTTTAGAAAGACTATTTATAGAGAAAATACAAAATGCCTCCCCAAAGTATACTTAGACCTAAGCCACCATAATCTTCCTGCTCATACAGCAGGAAATCTAATACACCAGCTCAATAAACCTGTAGGAAACAAAGGTTTTATGTAGCATTAAGTGTCACAGTATTAAAATGCCCATATTACTTTCAATTGCTCTTATAAGCCTCTTTTTAACAATCCAGAAAGTTGAGTGCTATTATAAGAATATTGTGCTGGGTAGTAAAGGACAGGGAAGGTGAAATAAAAGCCCCATCTCTTCACCTATGTTCTTCTCTGGACTTAATACCATTGGTGCTTTTAACAGAGACTTTCCCCTCAAACTCTCCTATTTTATACCTTCCTTATTGTCAGGGATGGTCTGTCGATGGTGACACACACTTAAAGGGTGTCAAAATCCTGGACTGTAATGTCAGATGAGCCATGTAACCAACATCTTTTAGGATAGGTTTTCGTTCCTGTAAATGTAGCATTGTGTGCTATGAGCTGCCGAGTCTATAATAAGAGGCTGTAAAGCTCTGTCCAAATACCAAGTACTTAATTCTGTGAATTCTCATTACAAATAGTAATATAGCAACAACAGAGATCACTACCCCCACCCCGAAGTCTAAGTTCCCGCCAAATAGGGACAGTTGCTTTTTTGAGTTTTGCAGTGTCTAGCACTTGGTAGCTGCCTAATTAATACCTAATGACAATGATGAACCACTGGTGATATTCAGCTGACTAATTGGGGTCTTACAGTATCTCAGAAAGTTTCAACTTAATGGCCATTAAAATACAGTATCGCCTATTTCTATTGCACCTGCCAACTCCCCAAACTTTTGCAAACAGAAATTCATTAACTGAAGGTCCCTGATGAAATATTAATGGTAAAAAAGTCCATTTTGAAGACTTAACAAATACCCAGGGTTGATAAAATAATAGTGCCTTTTAAGCATAAGTCCTCTCTTAATTTTGTTGCTGGGGCAGACTTAGGCAAGGGAGCCTGACAATCCCCAACTGAGGTTAGTGGCTCTGAACCCTTTGCATTGATGGCATGAGGGTGAGCTAAAGGTATTTTCAATAAATATGCAACTTAGGTTGTGTGAACTAGCAGACTGCAGATGCCTCATGATATTCACACAAAAGGAGGCATAACATGTTATAATACATTTTTATAAAGAATGAGGGTAGTTTGCATTCAAGTTTTGGCAACAATCTTTCTCCCTCTGGCAAAGGTTGAAAGACAGCTGCAGTCCACAGGGTGCTCTTGTGGCCATCCCCTTGGTAAACCTCATGAACTGGATTTTCTTTCTTCCACCCTCCTAGAATATCCAAATTGTTAACTTTCATACTTCCACATCCTTACAAGTCCTCTTCAGGCAGCTTTGTGAAATCTTTTGCTGATCTTTTGGTATTTTTAAATGACTTAAAATGATATATTTTAAAATCCCAACTGCTAGCATTAAAATTATACCAGTGCATGCTGGGAATCCATGGCATTTAGTGCTGCTGCCTTGTAAAAAATCCAAATCCTAGATGGTTCATCATAATGTTATTGGCAGATGTGGTTTTAAATTTTTAAATTCCTTGGAGTTTCTGGAAAGTGGAGAGTCAAAAAAGAGAACATATCAATATGCCTATGCAGATGAAATGACATCATAAAATGTAGTTATCTGATGGTAAAGTGAGGGAACTCTCTGTGGCTGAATAATTTGTAACTGAAAAAGATACCTAAAGCAAAGAAGAAAACATATCATCTACAATTGGATGTTTTCAATTACTTTTTATCATTCTTGGGCATTCTTACTGCAACATATATATTGAGACCTGAGATTATTTTACATTCTAAATGAAAGCAATGTCCATGCTGCATTTACTTTGCAAACTGAGACCCCATTGCCTTTCGCCTCTCCACTAAAATCAGGTAAATCTATTCATAATCACCAAAGTGACTATTTTTCTGTCAAATTATTCCTTTCATCTTAATATCCAAGTTCATTATAATTAACTATGTTAACCACAGAACCCATGGCCTGCATACTCCTAGGTAACAATTGTCACATTGGAATTTAATGTCAGGTGCCTTCTGGACTACAGGTACAATTACAGACTATGTGTATTTTTAATTTTTTTTTATTACAAACAATCAGACACTAGTGCTTAAGGACCAATGATAAGAAGATGTGCCATCTAATGGAAACTGCAACCACAATGCAAAACTACTAAAAATGATTGTTCCAACTGGAACTTTTAGGGCAGGAATTAGGCACTGAAGTACACAAACTCAGGACAGGCATGCATAGAGAAAAGTAGTTCTGTTGAGCAAAGGCTGGACTACGTCCCTGGGCAGATACCTGTGCCTGTCTCGGTCTCTGAGGAATAACATAGACCCACCTCCAATGCTGTCCCTTCGATTAATTCTTAATACCTTATCTGGCAATAAAAAGAAAGAAATTTCAAACAAAATCTTTTTCAGCACCTGGAAAAGAATCTACCTAAAAGCAAATTCCTAGTGCTCATTACTGTGAGGCTGAGCTCATCGCAGCCATTGTCATGCAAGCACAGTTGTAAGTAATAATGTGGCCTTTAATGACGGAATGATGGACCTGCCAAACACTTGCTCCTGCCATAGACTGCTTGCATTTCCCTGCTGGAGAGCACAGAGATGCCCATCTGGGAGTTATTAACATATCCTCGTCAATTCAGAACCGACTTTAACATAATCCATATTTGTTGGAGAAAGTCCAACATCAGCTTGAGAACAGCAGTCACGTGCCTCAATGACACATTTCAAACAGCACACACCGAGCATGCTTGGGCAGCTAAGCAATTCAGAAATGCAAATAGCTGAAGCACTCTTCTGACTAGATAAAAAGGACAAATCCCTTTTGGCAAGAGGCTAGATGTCCTCTTAATAACACAACGAAAACAACGAAACTAGGAAAGGTACAAAATCCAGAGGAATTGATGTGGGTTTGGTGGGTTGCCAGAGAAGCATTTCTTTATTAGTGTATTCCAATCATGTTGGTGAAATCAATCTTAAGTCGAACCTTGGACTTCAGCTGTTGTCAGGCAGAACTGTTTGTCTGGGATTCAGGAATGCAGATGCTGTTAAGCCAACAATCTTGCACATTGCACGCTGGCTTGTTGACATATGTATAAGCAAACAAGTCTCCCTTTAAAACACAACAAAGAGCTATCAATTCCATTTCAACATCATCCTGGTTCTGAATGGGCTACATAATATAAACATGTCCCCAGAAGAAGCTAGACTGATTATATCCTTTAATGTGAACCTTCATGAAATTAATTTATATCAAAATATTATGGAAGTTCTCTCCAAATGAGGCACCAGTTTCTGGGAATATAGCTGTGCACCTCAATACATTTTCAATGAATTTAACATTCCAAAAAATACAGTTGATCAGCTACATTCTTTTGGTTGATAGATTTTTTTAGTGTTATCTGTGCTTTATAAGTGAAAAGAAGACTACAGAAAAAAAAAAGATATGTTGTAAGGCCACCACCCATTCCTTTCGGTGTGAATTTTGGTGAAACTGTAATACAATCCTATTTTTAGATTTTGTAAACCAAAGCCAAATGCAGCTTCTTTCTTCAAATATTGAAATAGACTCATAGGGCTAGATCATTAGATAATACTGTTGTACCACTACTAGGTTTTCTTCATTTGATAATTATATTGTGGTTATCTGAGAAAATGTTTCCATTCACTAGATATTTGAGTTAAAGTATTTAGGGGTATGATATCTGCAACTTTCAAGTAGCCCAGCAAGAAAAAATTATGAGTATATATTAAAGAAAAAACAAATGTAGCAAAGTGTTCACAATTAATGAATGTAACTGAAGTCTGTATGTGTGCTCTTTGTGTCCACCTCCCCTTTTGGTGAATTTGAAAATTTTTTAAATTAAAAACTTGGAAATAAAATAGACTCATAAACAGTAATAGGGAATTTGAAAATAATAAAATTCACCATTTAGAAGCTTTCTCTTGTTTACTGTTCTTTGCTTAACATTTTGAATAAGGGAGGAGGGCCTGGAAGTAGAGAAAGATAGAAAGTAAGAAATACCATACAAAGGAAAACACGATATGAAGGGACAGGAGCAAGGCCAATGAGACAAAGACAACAAGAGGAGTGAGACAGAAGAGGAGTGAAGAAAATAATGAAGGGAAGAGAAGGTGCACCTCAGCACAGTTCTGGGCCAGAACAGCCTCAGGGTTGGTGGGGTGGGCAAGGCAGAGCTCTTACCTGCAGGGGGTTAAGGGCAGTGTGCAGCAGAGACTAGAACTCAGCCATAAGGCAACAGGGAGGCCAGACTGAGGGCTGGGCCAAAGGGCTGAGCATAGCACTGAGCACAGGGCTGTGCAGAGAAGCGACCTAACCCCCTCGCAGCCTGACCCTATCAGGATACAGGTGACTGGGGAGGGAGCTTAGCCTTTTGTTAGGATTCTACCTATGTAGACTTGGGAGATTATAAAAAATTTTGACTATGAATACAAAAATTATAAGATAACAAATAATTTGCCTCCATTAGAATATGTTTATGGTCTGTAGTTCATCCGCATGAACTGCATCCCTGATAATGATGGTGGTGGTGAAAGAAGACACTACTGTTGTGAAGCCTTGGTTACCAGCTAAGATGGTCTAGTGAGGAGCATCTGTCCAGGAAGGGGTACCGATAAAGACACCAGGTAGCACGGGGTGAAGGGGAGGGATGTATGAGGAGCACACTAGTTAGAGGTCATTTCCAGGAGCCACAGGTCAGCTGCGGGGCGCCCTGCCCACTTAACACCATGGCCATCCCCAACTGTCTCGAGAGCAAGCCACCAGCTGAGGGGCAGCTTCAGAGACCTCTCACCTCAGAATTCTGGGAGGTGGCCTCCACCACTGTCTTATCAGCCCAAGAACCCAGAAATTTCATCAACTGAACCCAAAAGCCAAGAGAGCCAATGTCTTTTTTTTTTCCTTGTGTCAAAATAAATCGAGACACGAAGCAAGTTTAAAGAAACTGTTTGCCTTTGTCTTGTCTTAGTCTCCCCACAATTACTAGTTTAGGACAATACCATTTGTTCCAAGGAAAGAAGGAATCTCAAATAGAGTTTTTAAATTTACTGTCAAAGCCAAATAACTAACAAAAGACCCAGGATATTCACACACCCATAAGTAGAGAGAGATGCTTGGATTTGGGTTTGTTCCTTCCCTACATTCTGCTGCATTCCTCCTGTTCCTACTCTCAATGTTGTGATGTCTCCTTGTTTTCTGGTTCCATTCATTGCTGCCCTTGACGTTCATTTAAATCTGATTTTCCTTATAGAAAAATATTAGTGGATGGTGTGTGGGACTTGCTCTGGGCCTTACAACTTCCCTGGGATGGCTCTGGTTTTTGCTGTCTGCCCAGCGGTCAGGTCCTCTGTGGTTTTCTCCCATGGTGTTCAAGACATCTGGCTTCTTTGATGTGGTATTTTGCACAGAATATTTAGTAGGATGGAGACAGTGGGGTTTGCATGTGGGGTCTGAGGAAAATGCCATATGACTAATATAAAAGCTTAGCCTGAGAACTGACCAAAGCATGTTAAAAGTTATGTCCTAGGGAAATCATGTTTGTTCTTTTAAATATGGCAACTATTCAGCCCAAGACAGCAAATGAGGTGGCTGTTCCTTCACACAATGGGAAGGTTTGCTCAGTTCATACTGTGAGGTGAACGCATGTAGAATACTGCTGATTCAAGCTAAATGGCTGGCTCATTAGGATTATTTGGTATTTTATTTGAAACCTGAATTTCTCACAAGGCATAGTAGAGGGGAAATACAGTCAGTTGCCTGGAGTAAGGATGGACATCAGTGCTAATTTCTCACCACATGCCCCACTTTAGCTATGTTTTCTTCACTGCCCTATGGAAGGCGTATTCCTACAAACATCTCCTAACACTTGTGCCATGGTTGTTTACACTTTTAAATTAATAATGTTGAAATAAAAGCCTGCATCTATATGAACAACATGCCCGAATATATCCTATTTCCAACCTATGTAGTCATCTCAGCTGAAGTCTTGAGAGAATGAGACCTGGGAAGCAGATGACTTGGTAGGAAAGATCTAGAGTGTGAAAGTGTGTCCAGCTGACCAGACAGTCCAGATAAGACAGAAAGTTCTGATGGAAAGCCAAAAAGAACCACCATAGACCTACATGAGGATGTACCTGTTTATGGCTCATTTCTAGCCCTGCTGAGCCATATCCTGGTAATTTCTGGAAGCAGCCTCAGACCTTAGATGTGGACTCGTTATACTGAACCACACCAGATAATTCAAAGTATAATTTTCCAGCCATGATTTGGAATTATCAAGGGTCTCAACTGTTTTAGGCAGTAGTATCTGGGAAAAGTCAGATATGGATCACTTAATGGGGCAATCTAATTTAATGTTTAGATATATTGTTTTAGTCATCTGTGTCTAATTCTAATAATGGGGCATGATTAAAAAAGTGAGAAATAGATTTTAAGGTACTATTCTACTACTCTTGTAGCTTCAAGGATATGGGAACATATATTTCACCTCTTGAAATAGCTGATTTCCTCACTGAAGTGAGAGTTGTAATCCACAACTTCCGTAGCCATGGTCTCTTCCTTTGGAGCTAAAGTCACACTAAATGTCAGAGAAATGCTACTTCTAGGCATCCAGGAATGGCCCAACATATACAGATCAAAATGTGATATATCACACAAACAGAACAAAGGATAAAGAACATATGATTATTGCAAGAGATATAGAAAAAGCATTTGATAAAATTCAACACACTGTCATGATAAAAACTCAGTAAATTGGGTACACAAGGAAAGTGCCTTAACACTCCGAAGACAATATACAACAAACCCGTAGCTAACATCAGACCGAATGGGGAAGGTTGAAAGATTTTTTTCCCTAAGATCTGAATCAAGACAAGGATGACCACTTCTATTCAACACAGTATTGGAAGTCCTAGCCAGCGCAATTAGGCAAGAAAATAAAACAAAGAGCACCCACATTGGAAAGGAGGAAGTCAAATTGTTCCTGTTTGCAGACAGTATCATATATATATATATATATGTGTATATTCATATATATATTCCTAAATATATATGTATATTCCTAAATATGTATGTATATTTATATATATATATATATTCCTAGACTCCACAAAAAAACTGTTAGAATTAATAAGCAAGTTTAGTAAAAGTTGCAACATACAAAATCAACATACAAAAATCATTAATATCTCTTTATGCAAATAGCAAATTACCTGAAAAAGAAATTAAAGCAATCTCATTAACAGTAGCTACAGAAAATAACACAAAATTCCTAGAAAAAGGCCACCTCCCCTCTTGTATTTAGTGAATGTGCTGCTTTTGTCTCTTCTCGAATGAGGAACAAGACAGCAGCCCCTACCCTGTTTCCAGTGCCCCATGTTAGACAGCCAACCCCACGTGTAGCAGGGATAGTGAGCCCACCCCTGTGGCAGGGCAGTGGCTTTCACACTTTGGCTCCCATTACAATCCTCTGGATGATCTTACATTACACCAGGGTGGTGAACTCTGCTGAGCTTCTAATTTACTACCTGGGGTGGGGCAGAGCATCTGCATTTCTAACAAATTTCTAGACAGTGCTAATGCTGCTGGCTTAGGGATTGCATCTGAAAACCACTGAGGTAAGTCACAGTGATGCAACAGATGAATTCACATCTTAGGGGCTTACAATCTCAACAGTTTCTTTTCCACAGGTGTCTCATGTCTGTGACAGACCAGCTGCAGTTCCGTTCCATGTTGTCTTCCACCCAGGCCCCTGTAAGACCAGAAAGCCTCTAACTGAAATGTTCCCAGCCTTGTGGCTGAGGAGAAAGAGGCTGTCGTCAGCTACTACTTGGTTGTATTTCTCTCTTCTGTCTTCATTCTAGCTCCCCATCCCCAACTCTGTGCTTTCTTGCCTGTCTCTTCCCACAGTTTTGTCTTCTTTACAGTTAAATGTCTTAGAATTTTGGCTTATGTTTCACTGGCTAAAGCAAATCACATGGCCAAATTTGTTGTTAGTGGGCAATGAGAAGTCAAGACATTTTGTGATTAATTATGCAGTCTGTCACCTCTTGACTCCTACTATCAGTTATCCCTTGTTCCATAGTAAAGGAGCTGAAGTTTTGACTAAAAAATGGCTCACCAGAATAAAGGCTGCATTTTTCAGACTGTTCTACAGGTAGGTATGACTATAGGAGTAAGTTCTGGCCAATCGGCTGTCAGCAAAATGTTGTATAGTTGCTCCAGAAATCTTCTGAAAGCACAGCATATATGTGCCCTTCCTCTCTCACTTTTAAAACTTTCCTTTCCCATCCTGTTCCCTAGAATGCAGACAGAAGGATTCTGAAGCATGAAGCAGCAGAGGCTATCCCTGTAATAGAAAAGATAGAAGGCATGGGGACCCTGTATCGGTCCCAGACCACCTACCCACACTTCAACATGGGAGAGAAATAAAATTTATTCTCATCTAAACCACTGTTATATTGGGTTTTCTGTCCCTCACATCTGAATGTAGCCCCAAATAATGCACCCATAGAAAGGCTTTCTTTTGAAGTCCACTCACCTCCGTCTACAGCTCCTTGCATTCCCCTCATCCATCAGTTATTTTCTGAGCTTCTGAGCTATTTCTTTCCTCCACAGCCCCTTTCTCCTGCTTAACAATGCAGAGAAAAGGTCTGCAGAAAGAGGTCAAATATAGCTTTGTTTTTTCCAGGAGCAGAAACTGAGACCATAGTTGCATAGCCTGATGATAGGGAATACAACAAAGAAAAGGAAAAGCTTTTCTGGTTAGAATTTTTCTAAGGCACTTTCAAAGTAGTCTTCTCATCACAGCAATGTTGATAATTGCTCATTTTCCAGTTGCTCAAGTTGACACTGGTCCTCTTCATTGCCAAACCCTCCCCTGCAACATAGGAGCATTTCTGATGGTGTCTGAGTGATTTACATGCCACAGCATGTCTCATCAGACCACAAGGATAAACATCAAAGCAAAAGGTTTAAAGATGACCATTGGAGCCTTCAGTCCTTAAGTTTCTCTCCTCTTTCCTTCAGTCCTTAAGTTTCTATCTTAACTCTTAACTTCCCATCTCCATCTCTGCACTCGTTTTGTCAGCGGCGTCCCACTCCACCTGCTTTAACTCACTTCACTGAAATGTCTGCTGTCATCTCTCCACAGATTGAAGGAGCAGATGGAAGAGAGAAAAGAGAAGAGTGTTAATAAGAGTCAAAAGACTAAGAATGGGAGTAGACTGAAGCCAGATACCAGCCCCTGAACTGTAGGGCCTTCTCCTCAGGTAGACTTGGACCATGAATATTCAAGGACTCACCAGGTCACAGGATGCCAGGGTAATTCCAGATGTCCCATTGATGCACAGGAATAAGTTACCATTTTCCTTACATAAATGTAGTTCAAAACTATAAATATATATGTTTACTCTCAAGAGCATTTTTCTTCTGATGGATAGCCATTTGTTGGAGAATTTTACATGCACAATCTATTACAATAGACATCACCAGTAATCAAGCAAAACACATGACAATGGCTATATGTTTTAAAAACACAAACAGAAAAACTAGTTTTCTTAGTCAAATAGGTTTGAGAACTACTGCATCCAGTAGTTCTGCATCCAGCAATTCACATGTATGTTGGCATATTTAAAGCCTCTGGGAACTTGAGTAAAGAAGCCTTATTATTTCTTCATATGTAAGCTTATTGATCCATAGAATCCTTTTTTGAGTCTAATATAAATTAATATCTTATGAAAATTGTTCTGGGAATACAGTTTGGGAAACTGTCTTACAAGAATAAAAACTATTGTATACTCCATGCTACATTATAAGTTTTACACTTAAACTTTTAAATATACTAAATTGACATGTAAAAAGATTTGATATACATATCTTCAAGGTATACAATGTGATTACTTGATATATACCCACAATGTACAATATTGTCACAATCAAATTAATAGATATATTACCACTCATACTGTACATAGATCCCTAGAATTTGTTCATCTTATAATTGAAAATGTGCACTCTTTGATCAACATCTCCCCATTTCCTTGACTTCCCAGCCCCTGAAAACCACTATGCTACTCTCTGTTTCTATGAATATAAATTTTTTAGATTCCACATCTAAGTGCAATCAGGCAATATGTGTCTTTCTATGTCTGGCCTGTTTCACTTAGTATTGCTACATTATTTTTTGTAAGAGGCCTTAATGTGATCTGTACCGTTGTGAATACTCATAACCTATTGACATTTCAGTGGAACCACGCAGGAACTAAAACAGAACATAGCACAGAATCACATGCCAGTAGCACAAGGCTCACGAGTTTTGATTTATACCAGTTGTTGGAAACCCAAAACTATCTATACTGCTAGAGTGTTTACTTTAGAAATAAATCAACTAAAATGGAGAATTACCATGACTAGTGATCAATAACAAAATAACAAGGGACTACTCACCTAAAAATATGTAGATATAGAAGACTGTGACAAGGAGAGACAATTGGGGTCAAATTATCCAAAAGCATAAAAGACTGAGATTGGAAGAATACAGTTTGCTTTAAGTATGACATTAGCCTAGGGCTTTAATAGCTCAGCATCCCTCTCTGCCCAGAGGCAGTGGGAACTAGAAAGAGCTTCAGCTTTGGCTTCCATTTATCCTCATAAAGCCCTCTGTTTATTACTATTACATTTCCCATGGTGCACTGTAATAATTTTATTTTTTGTGGTGGTTCAACTTATTATACAGTGAGATTCCTAAGGGCAAATGTTCTATCTTACTGATACATATGTCTCAATTTTAAGTATTCAAAAGTAGTTACCTAGTAGGTATTTAGCGGTGTTTCTTAAATGACTATCTTTGAGAATTCCAGGTAAATATTAAACCGTATTCTGGAGTGAACCTCAGCAAGTTGAGGACTCAAAGATTTACAATTACACAGATAATGTGGCCATGTAATTGTAGCAGGAGGAAAACAGAAAAGATGACAAAAGATTTGCTAGTTGAAGAACCATGGTTACCCCTGGAAGCAGGGCTGGGTTGCTAGTGGTCAGGCGTGGGTGGGGGACTTATTTTCCATTTATAGCCTTTTGTTCATCTGGGTTTTATCCCATGCTAATGTATTTACTAATCAAAATTAATAAACAGCATTTTAAAGTATTTGAGTGATCACTAACGTGTGAGTTTTTCAATGGCAAAGACAAGGTTCAACTTTTTAAATGTTTCTCTCTGCTTGCAGACCACCATCTATTATGAGATACAAATAATTATTGGCTGGATTACCTATTGCTGGGACAGGCAAGAAGCCAGACTCACCTAAACCCTCCACAGAATGTCTTAAACCTACTCGTCCAGCCTGCTTCTCCCAGCACAACCCTTCACCTCCACCACAGAAAACTGGCTGTCCTCTGAGGATCTCACACACCCCAGAACATTTGCACCATCTCTGCAAGTAGAAGCCCTCTGCATCTAAGAGGGCCAGCTGGGTGCCTAGTCCTTTCTGAACTCTTTTTTGAAACCTTCACTAAGATCAGAACCAACACATCAATATCTGTGCCTCTCAATGCACTGAACATTACGTACAGTCCTGAATTAAAGCCCAGCTTGCCACAGTGCTGGCCATGTGTAATAACCACAGAGTGCTGTGAGACACACACAAGCTCTAGATCTGGCAAGGAGGAAGCTGACTTCACAGATTCAAATCCTTCTTAAACAGTAGTGCAACGGAACCTTGGAAAATTTGGCCAGGTTTTCTCACCTGTACAATGGTCTTCCTCCTATGGTAGAAAGGTTGTAGTGAGGATTATAAGAACTAATTTTAATTCTTTTGGGAAGATACCCAGCAAGGAAATAGCTGGGTCAAATTGGACCTTTAATTCTAGTTGTTTGATGTATTTCCATAGTCATTGGACCAATCTACACTCCCACCAACAGTGGAGCAGGGTTCCTCTTTCCCTACAGCCCTGCCAACATTTGTTATTGGTTGATTTTTTTTTTTTTGCTTAAATTCTTTTATTGGTACATTTTAGGTATACAATACGTTTACATTTATCATTGGATGCTTGTACCTGTACATGATGTATCTTGGTTCTTATTTTTTCCCCATTACCTGTGCGCCCTTCACCCCTCCACCCTTCCCTATTTACATACTTTGTTTCCATTTTTTTTCTCATAATTTTTCCTTTCCATTCTTCCCTTTCCCCATCTCCTCCCACTACCCCTACCCCTTTGGACCTTTTCCTCTTTCAAAGTATCAATTATTAGTTATTAATCCTTTTAATCCTTATTTACACTCTGTTTCTCAAACTAGAGAAACTATTCGGTATTTACACGTGTCTTATTTATTTCACTTAAGAGTATGGCCTCAATAGGCATCCATTTAACTATAAATGACTCTAGTTTCTCATTCTTTATGGCTGAGTAATACTCCATTATATAAAAAAAACACATTTTCTTTATCCAGTTTCCAGTTGATGGGCACTTGGGCTGTTTCCAAGCTATTACAAACTGTGCAGCTATAAACATCGGTACACATATATCTCTGTGGTATGATTCTTTTAATTCTTTGGGGAAGATACCCAGCAGGGGAATAGCTGGGTCAAATGGGAACTCTAGCCCTAGTTCTTTGAGATATCTCCATACTGATTTCCACAGTGGTTGCACCAGTCTGCACTCCCACCAGCAGTGGAACAGGGTTCCTTTCTCTCCACATCCCTGCCAGCATTTGCTATTGGTTGATTTCTTGATAGCAGCCACTCTTTCTGGGGTGAGGTGGAATCTCAGTGTTGTTTTCATTTGCATCTCTCGAATGACCAGTGATGTTGAACATTTTTTCATATGCTTATTTGCCATTTCTACTTCTTTGTCTGAGAAATGTCTGTTCATTTCAGATGCTCATTTTTTTATTGAGTCTTTAAATTTGGGAGGTCTGATTTTTTTTTTAAGTTCTTTGTGTATTCTAGATAGTAGACCTTTGTTTGAGGAACAGCTGGTAAAAATTTTTTCCCACAGTGTGGGTTGTCTCTTCACACTGTTGGTGGCTTCGTTTGCTGTGTAGAAGCTATTAAATAAGAGATCCCACTTGTTGATTCTTTGTGCTAGTTCACTTACGACTGAGGTTTTGTTCATGAAATCTTTTCCTACGCCAATGTTTTCAAGAGTTTGACCTAACCTCTCTTTCAGCCGGTTTAGTGTTTCTGTTTTAATATTTAGATCTTTAATCCATTTCTATTTTAGTGTAGTGCATGGTGAGAGATTTAGGTCTAGTTTTAATCTTTGACAAGTTGAAACCCAATTTTTCCAAAACCATTTATTAAAGAGTCTATCTTTCCTCCAGTGAGGGTGTTTGGCTCTTTTGTCAAAGATGAGGTGGCTGAGTATGTCTGGAGTTGTTTCTGCATTTTCTAATCTAGTCCACTGATCCTCGGGTCTGTTTCTTTGCCAGTACCATGCTGTTTTTATCACAGATATATATATGCACCCATATTCATAGCAGCACAGTTTGTAATAGCTAAATCTTGGAAACAGCCCAAGTGCCCATCAACTGGAGACTGGATAAAGAAAATGTGTTTTTTAAAATAAAATGGAGTACTACTCAGCCATAAAGAATGAGAAACTAGAGACATTTATAGCTAAATGGATGCACATTGAGGCCACACTCTTAAATGAAATAAATAGGACACACATGTCTAAGTACTGAATAGGTTCTCTGGTGTGAGAAACTGAAAGTGTAAATAAGGATCAAAATGTATAATACATAATATGAAAGAGAAAGAAAATAATCCAAAGGGAAAGGAGAAGTGGGAGGGGGCAGAGGAAAAGAATGAAAGGAAAGGAATAAATATGAGAAAAGGAAAAAATAAAAACAAAGTCTTTGTAAATAGGGAGGGGGGAGGGGTTGAACAGAAGGCAGGGGAATGGGGGAAAAAATAAGAACCAAGATATATCATGAAAAGGTACAAACTCCCAATAATGAATGTCAGCATATTGTATATGTAAAATGTGCCAATAAAATTAATGAAAAAAAGAGTTAATTTTACCTTTGTAAATTTCACTTTAATGAAAGTGAAACAGAAGGAACAGAGTAGTAACTTTCCAGTTTTCAGGAGCACATGAAGCTCATGTTGAAATGCCGGTTCCAGGCTCTTTTTAAGCATTTCTGTTTCAATAGTCTGGAGCCCCTGTGCATTTAGCAAGTACACCAGGAAACTGCACAGGGTTTTTCTTGGGCTGTGATTCTGGAAACATTGCTCCTATTTAGAAGTTTCTAGCGCTTGGTCAACATGTCAGCACACCTGGGGAGGTCTTTAAAGATATCTGTATAAAACCAGATCCCCAACCCCAAGATTCTAATTGAATTTGTCTCAGGTGTGCCTAGGACGTCAGTATTTTTACACCTCCCTGGGGGGTCGATCATGGAGTCAGGATTGAGAACACCTGCACTGTCTTTAGGCCGCTTAAATATATCAGGGACATCAATATACAGAGAAATGGCTTCTTCCTGAAAAAAATATAAACAAAAATAAGGATTCCAAATATTTGGTTTCTAAATGAATAAAAAAATAGAAAAGATAAATTTAACCCACATTTACAGTGGCCAAGTGACCATTCCTGTTGCATTAGTTTGGTGCATGCAGTTCTTGGGTTTTTTTCTATAGTCCATGGTACATTAGGTGCTATGAGAGTTGTGGCACATATTTGCATATTTAACAATTACAAAGAGTACTTATATTCCTAACAGAAAGAAACAAGCATAACAATCCCATCAAGAAGCCAATCTTTGCATAAATCTGTAAGTAAATTTCTAAAGAATGTCATTTTAAAATTTTGTAATATTCCAAGAATTTCATCTAAAACACACCAAAGTAAAACATGAAGTGATCAGGATCTAAGAGAAAAATTGTTAAGAACAAACAGATTTTGTTCTAAAGCCAATAAGAAATATCTTATTGTGAAAAAATAAGATTCCAGGTAGGCAGAAAGTAATGTGTAGGAAGTGGACCGTATGTATTATTCATCAAAATGAGCTACAGTATCCTCAAACTGACAGTAAAAATCATAAATGTATAATGGCTAAGGATCAAGCCATTTACAGAGATTTTTAGGAAAGAAAATGGTATGCTTGCAACATCATGGGAATAAATTTTTCCATCGTGTGTTTTTTATTGTCGGTTTTCTTAGAAATTTAAGAATTAAGTGAGATCTGAAACTATCTTTAATGAGATGGCATCCTGGCTCACCTTTGAAAAATTAAACACACATTTTCTCACACAATATCCAGGGAACTAGGTCCTCAATTGAATATAATTAACAATCATTTTTTGAAATCATGAATAGAGTCATTTCTACACTTAAAACCAAGCACCCTTTTTCAAAGACCTGTTTTTTAATTCATTATAGCTATGACCTGAAATCAATCCTTGAATGTTACAATGACCATTTTGTTAAAAGCCCCATATAGTCATTTTCTGAGTTTCTTCTCTATCTTTTTTACGGCTTTTTCTTCTTTTAAAATGTTGAGCAAGTAGCTTTTTGTTTATCTTTTCATTTTTGAATTGTTTATATTTTTAATTGTATATATATATATTTGATATATTATATATGCATTGCAGAATGATTAAGCTAATCAACATGTCCATTACCTCACATGCTTACTTTTTACACTTTATTAAAAAGGTGAATTTTCAGATAGATATCTGTCTTACATTTAATTTTCTTAAAAATAGGAAGAAACAATAGAAACAACAAAAACCAGATACATATCTCTGTCCTTTATATAATACAAAGCTGATGATGACACAAGTAAGACTTGTTCTTTACATTTTTAATTCATGTATCTCCTTGGAATACTGGGGAGAAACTGTTTCCTCCATGAGAACAAGGGATGTGTTCCTTTTGTATAAGTCACTATCCCTAGTTTCTTTTTTTTTAAGCAAACCCTTTATTGGCACATTTTGAATATACGTAATAATAACATTCAGCATGGGGAATTTGTACCTGTACATGATATATCTTGCTGCTTCTTCTTGTCCATTGCCCTCTCTTCTCTTTGACCCCTCTTCCCCTCCTTATTTACAAAAGCTTTGTTTCCATTTCTTCCTTCTATTTTCTCTTTTTTTCCTTCTCCCTTCTTTCCTTTTGCTTCCCCCCTCCCTTGTTCTTTTTCGTGGTGAGAACATTTAAAAATCTGCTCTCTAAGCAATTTTCAAGTAACTGGATGTATTATTAACTTTAATCACCATGCTGTACAACAGATCTCTGAAACTTATTTTTCTCACTGAGACTTCACATTCTTGTTTTTTCTGTGTCTGACTTATTTCACTCAGCCTAATATCCTTCAGATTCATCCATATTATTGGGGATGATAGGAATTCCTTGTTACTGATCGAATCGTATTCCACGAGGTACATGTACCACAATTTCTTTGCCCTGTCCCTTAGGTTGTTTCTGTACCTTGGCTGTTGTGAAGAGTGCTGCAATGAACACGGGAGTGCTCGTGTCTCTCCAACATACTGACTCTATTTCCTTTGGATATACACTTAGGAGTGAAATTGCTATGTCATATGATAATTCTATTTTTAATTTTTTAGGAAACCTCCATACTGTTTTCCATAATCTACATTCCCAGCAACAGTGTACAAGGATTTCCTTCTCTCCACATCCTTATCTACACTTATCTTTCATGTTTTTGATTGAAGCCATTCTAACCAGTATGAAGTGATATTTCATTTTGCTTTTTTGCAAATATTTTCTCCCATTCTGTAGGTTATCAATTTATTCTGCTGATTGTTTCCTTTTCAGTACAGAAGTTATTTTTAGTTTTATTATATTCCATTTGTCTATTTTTGCCTGTGTTCATGGGGTCACATATAAAACATCCTTGCTCAGATCAACATCATGGAAATTTTTCCCTGTTTTCTTTTTTTTCTCTTAAATTCTTTTACTGGTACGTTTTAGGTATACAACGCATTTACATTCATCATTAGGAACTTGTATCTTTACATGATGTATCTTGGTTCTTATTTTTCCCCATTCCCCTGCCCTCCCTTCAACTCCTCCCCTCTCCCTATTTGCAAAGGCTTTGTTTTCATTTATTCCTTGTCTCATATTTTTTCCTTTCCCTTCTTTCCTTCCCTAGCCCTCCCACTTCCCCTCCCCCTTTGGACCTTTTCTTCCTATTTCACATTATCATATTCATTTTAATCTTTATTCACACTTTCAGTTTCTCATATCAGAGAAACTATTCAGTATTTAGATATGTGTGTCCTATTTAATTCACTTAAGAGTATGTCCTCAATGTGCATCCATTTAGCTATAAATGACTCTAGTTTCTCATTCTTTATGGCTGAGTAGTACTCCATTTTATTTATTTTTTTAAAAAAGGACATTTTCTTTATCCAGTCTCCAGTTGATCAGCACTTGGGCTGTTTCCAAGATTTAGCTATTACACACTGTGCCACTATAAACATAAGTGAGCATATATCACTGGGGTATGATTCTTTTAATTCTTTTGGGAAGATACCCAACAGAAGAGGTCAAATGGGACCTCTAATTCTAGTTTTTTGAGGTATCTCCATACTAATTTCCACAGTGGTTGCACCAGTCTGCACTCCCACTAACAATGGAGAAGGGTTCCTTTCTCCCCACAACCCTGCCAGTATTTGTTATTGGTTGATTTCTTGATAGCAGTCATTCTTTCTGGGGTGTGGTGGAATCTCAGTGTTGTTTTCATCTGCATCTCTTGAATGACCAGTGATGTTGAACATTTTTTCATATGTTTATTTGCTGCTTTTACTTCTTTGAGAAATGTCTGTTCATTTCAGATGTCCATTTTTGAATTGGGTCTTTAAATTTGGGGGGTCTCACTTTTTAAAGTTCTTTATATATTCTAGATAGTAGACCTTTGTCTGAGGAATAGCTGGTAAAAATTTTTTCCCACCTTGCAGGTTGTCTCTTAGCTCTGTTGGTGGTTTCTCTTGCAGTGCAGAAGCTTTTTAATAAGATGAGATCCCACTTGTTGATTCTTTGTGCTAGTTCTCATGCTACTGAGGTTTTGTTCATAAAGTCTCTTCATATGCCAATGTCTTCAAGAGTTCTACCTAACTTATTTTCCAGCAACTCTAGTGTTTCTGTTTTAATATTTAGATCTTTAATCCACTTCGATTTTAGTTTAGTGCATGGTAATAGACATGGGTTCAGTTTTAATCTTTGGCAGGTTGAAATCTAGTTTTTCCAACACCATTTATTAGAGGCTATCTTTCCTCCAGTGAGGGTATTTGGCTCTTTTGTCAAAGATGAGGTGGCTGAGTATGTCTGGAGTTGTTTCTGCATCTTCTAATCTATTCCACTGGTCCTCAGGTCTGTTTCTTTGCCAGTACCATACTGTTTTTATCACAGTAGCTTTGTAGTATAGTTTCAAGTTGGGGATTGTGATACCCCCAGTCATGTCTCTGTTGCTTAGAATTGCTTTAGCTATTCTAGGTCTCTTCTGGTTCCAAATGAATTTTTGGATTGTTTTCTCTAGTTCTTAAAATACACTGTTGGGATTTCAATCGGAATTGCATTAAATCTATATAGCAGTTTTGGAAGTATGGCCATTTTCACTGTATTGGATCTTCCTACCCAGGAACAAGGGATATCTTTCCATTTTCTTATAGCCTCTTCATTCTCTTTTTTCAGAGTGCTGTAGTTTTCATTGTAGAGGTCTTTTGCTTCCTTTGTTAGATTGATTCCTAGATATTTCATTTTGGGGGGGTGCTATTGTGAAAGGAATTGTTTCTCT
The DNA here is from genome assembly GCF_053883595.1 of Heterocephalus glaber. Lineage (NCBI taxonomy): Eukaryota > Metazoa > Chordata > Mammalia > Rodentia > Bathyergidae > Heterocephalus > Heterocephalus glaber. Next base: position 54,929,207 of record NW_028258143.1, read on the forward strand.
AATTTCTCTCTTAGTGAGTCTGTTACTTGTATACAAGATAGCTATTGATAGGGCTGGGGATTTAGCTCAATGGTTCTGCTGCCTGCCTTGCAAGCAGAAGGACCCGAGTTCAATCCCCGGTACCAAAAATAAATAAATAAATAAAAGTTGCAGGATTTGAAAAAAAAAAGAAAGAAAGAAAGCTATTGATTTTTGAGTGTTGACCCTTGTATCCAGCTACTCTACTGAATCTGTCAACTCAGTCTAGTCTTTTGGCAGTGTTTTTTGGGTTTCCTAGAGTAGAAGTATCATATCAATAGCAAATAATGACAGGAGTTTAACTTCTTCCTTTCCTATGTCTACTCCTTTTATTTCTTTCTCTTGTCTAATCACTGTGGTTAATGTTTCAAGAACTTTATTGAACAGGAGTGGTGATAGTGGACATCCTTGTCTTGTTCCTGATTTTAGCATGAAAGTTTTCAGTTTTTGACCATTTAGTATGATGTTGGCTGTTGGTTTTTCATAGATAGCTTTAATCAGGTTGAGATAAAGACCTTCTATTCCAATTTTTTGTAGTTTTTTTTTTATCACGAATGGATGTTAGATTTTGTTGAATGCTTTTTCTGCATCCATCGAGATGATCATATGGTTTTTGTCCTTGGCTCTGTTAATATAGTGTATTACGTTTATTGTTTTATGTATGTTGAACCATCCTTGCATCCCTGGGATAAATCCAACTTGGTCAGGGTGTATGATCTTGATGACTCTCTGTATTCTGTTTGCCAGTATCTTGCTGAGGATTTTTGCAACTATATTCATTAGAGAGATTGACCTGTAGTTCTCTTTTTTGGTTGGATCTTTCCCCGGTTTTGGAATCAAAGTATCACTTGCTTCCAGGAATGAATTTGGGAGTGTTGCTTCCCTTTCAATTTCATTGAAAAGAGTAGTGGCAATAGTTCTCTAAATGTCTTATAGAATTCAGCAATGAAGCCATCAGGACCCAGGCTTTTCTTTGTTGGTAAATTTTTAATTATGTTTTCAATTTCACTGATTTTAATTGGGATGTTTAGGTTATTTTATATCTTCTTTGTTAAACTTTGGTAATTCATATGTATATAGGAATCTGTCCATTTCTTCTGTGTTTTCCATATTAGAGTACAGGTTCTTGAAGTAGGTATTGATGATCCTCTGGATTTCTGCTGGATCTGTTGTGACTTTTCCTTTTTCATTCCTAATTGCCTGGATTTGAGCCTTTTCCATCCTTTTTTTGATAAGGTTGGCTAAAGGTTTATCGATTTTATTTATTCTTTCGAAAAACCAACTCCCCTGTTTTCTTCTAGTTGTTTTAGAGTTTCGGGTCTTATGTTTAAGTCTTTAATCCATTTTCAGTTGATTTTTGTATATTTGGTGAGATAAAGGCCCAATTTTATTCATATCCAATTTTTCCAAAATCATTTATTAAGGTCACTGTTATTTTCCCATTGTGCGTTCTTGATACCTTGGTCAAATATCAGTTGACTATAGTTATGTGTATTTATTTCTAGGCTTTCTATTCTGTTCCATTTGTCTCTGTGTGTTTATGCTAGGACCATGCTATTTTGGTTATTACAGCTTTATCATAGGTTTTGAGATTAAGTACTATGACACCTTTGACTTTGTTCTTTTTGCTCAAGAGTACTTTGGCTATTTGGGATGTTTTGTGGTTCCATATAACTTTAGAATTTTTTTTTCTATTTCTGTGGAAAATGTCATTGAAATTTTGAGAGGGATTACATTGACTCTATGACTACTTTGGGTAGTGTCACCAGGAAGCCAAGTTGTAACACCCCGGGTCTGAACACCTGAAGGAACCAGTGACACATTTCAATTCTTTATGTCTTTGACAAAAGATCTCAGACAAGATATTTAGGCCTTCATATAAAGTATAGGTACAGTGTATTACAAAGTGATAGATTTTCATTTCAGGAAAGAGAATATACCTTTAAGCATCAAGGTGGGAGAGAACCAAGATGGCAGTTATACTGACTGAATACATGTGCATGATGTAACTATGTCTACTATGTCTTGCAAGGAATATCCTTTCCTTCCTCCAAGGTCATTGTTCTTTCACAAAGAAAATGGGCTGTGTTGACCTTTGCTGCTCCCTAGGTGGATGCTTTCCATTTAGTTTGTTTTGAGGCCTTGAGGTGTTGCCATCCTTCAGCCATGGTCTTGAGTTTGTGTGGGCCCAGGACCTTATCAACATACTCAGGGTTCTGCTGTCTTGAGTTGAAGTTTGAAACCACAAGCTTATGAGGATCTTACCTACATCTAATGATTAAGAAAGCATAAGAAATAGGAAAAAAGAATCCTGTCTTTGCTATTTAAGTATCCCTTAGACACCTGTCTCCAGACCTGTTAATGTCTGACTTTCTGCCTAACAAACAGGTACTATGGACATTTTAACAATATTAATTCTTCCAGTTAACAAACATGCAATATTTTTCTAAGTTGTGTCTTCAATTTCTTTCAACAATATTTTATAGTACAGAACTTTCATTTACTTGGTTAAATTTATTCAAAAATATTTTACTTGCTTGATGCTATTGTCAATGGATTCCCACATTTCTTTTGTACTATATTCTCTGGAATATTCCTAGGACTTCAAAGGTAGCAAAACATCACAGAAATACCACACTTTGGCAGGTAGAACTTTACTGAATAATTTACCATGCCCAGGCTGGTCATCACCAAGACACCAAATCCCCTTTTAAATCTCAATTCCCTGTGAAATGTGCTGATTTCAGATATCCAGTAGGGCAGAGTCAAAAAATGTTGCTTTTCTCTTCATACATATTTCTCCACCTCCTGTGCTAAGATAAGGATGACTTCTGTTGTGACTTTGGATGTTCAAATTGCTAGAATTGCTGACCTCTGGAAGCCTTGAAGGGAAAACCCTGCTGTGTGTACATGTGGCCACAGCTATCACTATAGATTTCAATCTAGGCCTATGAGCCTCAAAGGGCAAATGTAAACAAAAGCTTCTCATTAAACCTGAGTTTAGCATTAGTAAGATTGTCTAAAGATTACATTTAAAGATAACTGAAGTGTTACTATATTCCTTTGTGCAGCCCAGCCATGACCCTAATTAATGTGTCTAGGGAGGACATGTATTTCTTCAAGTAATGGGTGGTTTTGTTTGGACAATTAGACCAAGCTGACAAGGAAATTTTCCATCAAACCCAGTCATAAAAAGTACATTATTCAGCATTATTATGAGTTAAGCAGTATTTATTACCTGAACTTTACAATACTCTATTATCAATCATTACCTGCCATTAAGGTATGTTAACATGAGATCAAAGAGAGAAGCCAAGCTAAACAAACAGTTATGTCTACAAGTCTCTTTAGTGCTGTTTGCTTAAAGAAAGGCAAATGTCGTTGAATTTAAGGATGGACAATTTGCATTTAACCAGAAGATGCAAATCCATTGTACTGTGACAAGGCAGTGATTATATAAATTCCACGCTTGTTATTCAATTGAAAAGACAAAGCTGGTTTCCAGGGGATTTCAAAAAGAGACAAAAAATAATCAAAGTAAAATGTGAGATATAAAAGTCCAGTTTTGATGGGTGCTAGTAAAGATTCATTGTTGTATCAATTCTCAGCAACAATGCTGCCTCGGAAGTCACTAAAAATGATATCAGCAGAATAGATCTAAAGAGGAGACCAAATGTTTTTAGCAAAGTTGTAAAACCTTGGAAACTACCTCCTGAACAAACACTCTGAAAGCTCAGAAGTCTAAAACAAGCTTACAACACCCAGACTTTAAAATATATTCTTGTCACCACTTCTCCCCTCTTACTCTGGAGCCAAGAGCACAAACAAGGACTCTAAAGGTAACCCTTTGCGAAGGACATTTCTCCTCCTTCCTTCCAGATGCACGCGATCCTGTCCTTTCTGAAATAAGACTCTCGTTAATATCCACTGGCTTTCTTCCCTGCGTCCTAAAGCTGATGTTTAAAAGATGACGTGTGTTCAGCTTCAGCTCAAAGTTCTCTGCAAATAGCTGGGAGCACTTTAATCATTCTTGTTATGCAAAATACAAAAAATTGTCCACTTGAGCATGGAATAGCCTTACAAATCTGTATCGGCCTTTATGACTGATCTATGATGACAATACATATCCATGGCGGAGAAAAAAATACAATATTTATGTTGTCCTTTTAGTTAACATAGCCAGTCCTTCAGTCTAAGTGGCATTTTTGCTTATCAGAGAACACTAGCTGGAAAATTGTTTCAAGTTGTGTTAATTATAGGGACTTTCAATGGTGACTAAATAAGCCATATAGGATCAATCATCAGCTAATCTACAATATGTTGAATACTTGCATGCAGTAGGGAATCACAATGGACAAAATGTGGCTTCTGTCTCCATGAGATACAAAACAACATACACAGACAGAGGCCTAAGGCCACTGGCCAGGTAGAAGTAGAATATTGAGGTCAGAGGGCGAGTGGGTACCACGAGTTACAAGAGTGAACCACTGAGCATTATGTGGGGTTGATACATATGGTGCAGAGCTCTGAGTTATCCACTTGGACAGATGGGACACAACCTGGAGTGGGGAGGCTTCAGACAAGCAAATAGGAGCAAGACCCGGCCATTCTCAGTGGTCAAAAGACATGAGTAAAATTCCTGTGTCTATATATGGGTGACCCTTGGTGTTCTATTCAAACAGCTGATTTACAGAAATACATATACCGCCATTGGACCAATTTGACAGGTGGAGAGAGGATTTGGGTGGGCTCTGAGGACGGATTTGGAAGTTTGGAAAGTATGTTTGGAACCAATTTGTGAAGACCAGGCTAGAAGGAGGAAGCTAATCTAGTTATACAGTGGTTATTTCCTTGGTCTCTAAAGAGGGACATGACATGATGAAAGTTGCATTTAGGTTTGACTGTGAAGGCTGGAATGTGCAGAAGCTACAAGCCAGGAGGTTAGATTAGTTACCATGGTGGCCATTTCTGCAGGGTTATGGAGGTAGCCATAGGAGGCAGGTGCTATGAAAACTAGAAAGAATGGAGTGACAAGGGAGAGAATTCCAAAGCTGGGAGTCATCACTGTGCATGACAAATATGAATGCTGGAGTGCTATAATAAATCCTAAGTGATTTCCCTCAATTTTTAATCTCCCTTTCTCTAGTAATAGAACTCTGAGTTTTAGAGGCCACATTGCAGGATCACAAATTTTGAAATCAGTATTGGAAGGGTTTGAACTTCACCTGCTTAATTACTATCTGATGACCTTGTGTGAGATACTAACTTCCCTATACTTCCATTACTTTATCTGAAAAATAAGAATACTGTAATAGCACTCACTTTACAGTGTTGTTGTAAACTAATGTGTGTAATGCTCTCAGAACAATTCCTGGTCCCCAGGAAACAGTATGTAAGTGCCACTTATTTTTATCAGCTGAACACATGACTGTAACATTTCTAGCTATATGTAGCATTTGCCTAAGTTATGGCCATTGTAATGTGAGTGGAAGTGACTTGCACTACCCTCAGATTGTGTCCATATAGGGCCCTTCTTCTCCCTGCTGATGGGACTGTGGGCATAATGAGACTCTGAGATGTACACTCCTATATGTTACAGGGTTTTAGTTGTTGATTCCTTGAGTAGCCATAGCTGTCATGGCTGCCTATGTTTGTCACTACATGAGAAAAATAAAGTTCTAATTTAAGTCACTACTGTTTTGGGGTCTGTGTTCAATTAATACACATGGACCCAGAGGAAGTGTCTTAAGGGTTTCTCAGCTGCTCTATAGGGGCTTATGCTTGGATGTGTGTTCAAGACTCAGCTAGTAGAGGTGAAGGAAGAGTCTTCACCCAACCACTGCTCCAAGGATATGCTCCTATCGTCTGATCTTCAAGTCTATCTTCAAGTAGACTGAGAATACTTCACCCGGAGGGCCTGCTGCCCCTGTGCCTTTGCATGCAGGCCCTAAGATTGCAGACTGACTTTTGCATTCTCCCTAGTCCCTGTCAGTTTGTCCTCTTTGCTCATTTTAACATAACTTTTACCCATATAAAATGAAAGGGTTTGAGAAGGTCATTGTGGTATCACCCATATTGCTACCTATTCTGAGGAATGGCCTAGATTTATAGCCACTATACAAATCCCTGTGTAAGAGACTTAGAGTTTTATTTTTTTAAAAAAACCTTTTAATTTATTTCTTCAGTACTGGAAATAGAACCCAGGTGCACTCTACCACTAAGCTACATCTTCAGCCATTTTTATTCTTCATTTTGAGACAGGGTTTCACCAAGCTGCCCAAGATGGCCTCAAGCTCATGACCCTCCTGCCTCAAACTTCTGATTAGCTGGGATTACAGGTGTGGACCACCATACCTGGTAGAGCTTTACTTTAAAAAGAATGATGTCATTCCTTCTATTCACACATATTGGGTGCCCTACTGTTTCTCTCCTATGCACAGTTAGGTTGCACTTTTTGAAACTGTGTTAAATAGATTCCCATCCAGTCTTTCCTCCCTATGACTGCCATTTGAATTATTGGGTCCTGTCTCTGCTTGCTCTCAAATCCTACTAATTCTACAAATTCTTCTGGAAAAAAAAAAAAGATAGAGGTAATTTAAAGACTTCAAAGCCATTTATGATCTGATGCCAACTTTTTTTTACTAACTTTAGCTAAGAATTGTTCCTTTACAAAACTGATATTTTATTCAAATCACAAGTTCCTCTTTCCTTTTTTTGCTTCTTTGCTTTTTTTTGTACTGGGGATCAAACTTGGGACCTTGTGCTTGCAAGGCAGGTGGCAGAAACACTGATCTAAATTCCCGGCCCTTCTTTGCCATTCTTACTACCATCATTTCTACCTGAAATGACTTTCCTCCTGCCCCGATTTCCTATAATTGGACATAAAACCATTTTGAAAAATTGGATGAGATACTTCATGAAAGAGCTCTAGTCACATTCAACTGCTGTCTGATTCCCATCATCATTTTAGAAGTATTTTGTTTCAATACCCCATGTATTCATATGCTACACTTTCCACCATTTTATAAGATCTTTAATAATCCATTTTTAAAATCCTGCACACTGCCTAGACCAGTGCTTTAAATGTTTACTGAAACTATGGTCTTCTGATAAGCCTATGACACTCCTGGACCAATTGGAGCCCTTGTGGATTTCATAGGAAACCCTGGGAAACAGAGAAACAGAGAGAGAAGCTCTTTTTTTGTCCTGCATGGGATTGTCAAACTAGGTGATAATCATTCAAGCTGTTCATATGAAAGAAGGAAGTCCTTGGGCTGAAGGAAAAAAGCAAAAACACTAATAGAAAGAAAGGGAGTAAGTTGCTATTGCCTGCTTGAGATGGGTTTCTGTTCCTTGTGAATGATATTCCTCATTATTTACATATACTGAAAACTTCTAGTTTTTTGAAGCTCCTAAGATAAATTTACCCTAGCCACATTCTAGCTCTGTCCGTGAACATCTTTGAAGGTTGACATATGTTCTTCTAAAGTTTCTTACTATCCTTGCTTCACTTAAGGTAAAATGATAATACATCAGATTGCTTACAAAATTGATTATCAACCCTATTAGTTATTGTTAAGCAACTTAAATTTCATGAAAAGAATCCACAGATGGATGAGGGCATTATACTACCTAGAACTGTACCCTTTTGCAAACCAAAAATTTGAAGAATTTCTGATCCTGCTGACCCATCTAAATGTGGCATTTCTAATAGTCCAATAAAATATCTGAGTCCAGCTCTGTGTGCCTCAGAAACGAGGGAAAAGCTTGTAATAGTAGGCCAGACTGTTTCTTACTAAAAGTAAAACTCATCCCCAGAAAGCCTACAGATCATAGCAAATAAACTAACTTCTGTTTATGCTGCCAAGGATTTCATTGGTACTCTGCTTACAAATTCAATAGACCAGAGAGCAAATTATAAAGGAAGACAGATCATGCACTCTTTATACCTACTGAAATGAAGGTGAGGACGCATTTCCATCAACTGGCACCATGATAGTAAAATCTAAAAGTAGAATCATTTTCAGAAGGTCAAGGAAAAGTGCCTCTGGCTAATTTGAAAATAGAAATGGTCATAAGTACCACTGTAAGTCAACTCTAAAATGGACAAAATATTTTTTAATCATTATTTCAGGAATCCTTCTTTTGCTGAGGACTGAAACCAAGATATATTCATCAAATGTGTATCAGTAATCCAATCAATGTTTCTTGCGGTGGTGTTGTAAAATGCTGCCATCACAGGAAGCTCCAGCTGGTCAATGGAAGGGACAGGGAAAAGTGCCTTGGTAATAACTTGTGTCACACCCAGGAATCATGGCCTAAAGCATTCACACCATTAGCAGAACCTCCAATGGACACCTTCGGCAATTTCCCTGGGCATCTGCTTAAGAAGAGGAAAGAGGCATCAATGTTTCTCCACCTACTTCTTTCTATGGCACAAAAGCATCTGAAAGTTTTAAGAGGAAAAATAAGAAAGTGATTGAAAATATAATCAAACTAGGCATCCAGTAGAGTGGGTGACCCCAGTGAAGCACGTTATGAGTCTTGAGAGCCTGAGTTGGCTTCCAACCAAGCCACAGGGACATTATCCATTATGTAAGCCTTTATATCTTCTAGTCTTTCATGGTCTTGTTGGTGGAATATTTTTTTGTTTCTGTGAAATTTGCCTTCATTCCAGTTTATCCACAATTGATTATTGATGACACTCTTCAGATCTTGTTCCAATACTCTGTAGATAAGGTGCTTTCTGAGATCTCAAGGACACTGCGGTGTGAAGTGTTCCATATTCAGAGATCAACCAAGAAAAAGCCTAATGGCAGATGTCAGGAAATCCTGAATCATTTCAATGCATCAGATATCAGGAAAATTTAAAAATGTGATGTCAGCTACTCAAGAAGTTACCTTATCTTATAACTAGCTGGGTGACTGCAGTAGATTATTTAACCTCTCTGAGCTTCAGGTCCCCATAAATAAAATAGGAATCATTACAAGGACTGAATAAGATGCAATATGTTTGAAAGCAAATAGCACAGTGCTGTCAGCCAGCAAAGTTTTAGTAAACAGAGCTACGATATATCCAGGCTTGAATGAGACAGTCCAGTATGTGAGTTTTCTTTTTGAGAAACAGGTGCAGAAAAGACCAGACATATACTGTAAATGTGAGTGCTATTATTACTATCAGGTCTTGTAATGTCCTGTGACAAGCGATAATGTCTTATTACTTGAAATGCCTTACGCATGTGTACTGGAGGATTCTCTCATCAGGACAATTTGCCAAGAGGTGTGACAGAGAAAATTACACAATGCAAGACAGTGAGTGTGTGACTGCTGAGCACCAGGTCAGCCCAGTGCACAATTCTTCACAGTATATCTTTTTTCCAGCATGCATTTCCCATTCATCTCCTTGTTCTTCTTGTTAGTAGGAGTTACTCAAGAGTCATACTAAAGAGCTGACTGCTTAAAAATTGAGAATATTGAATTTTAAATCCAGTTCCCAAATTGCTTAAGAAAAAAGTCAATATTTTTTTCCAGTAAGAGATGACATTTTGCCAAAATTACATTCACCAATTCTTGTCATAGCATCACATTTCTGGCTAGGTCAGCACAGCACCTCCTATGCCCAACTTCCCTTCAGTTTGACCTTTATCAGCCTGAAGTCCCCTGCTCAAGAAAACCCACAATACCAGTTGTCACCTGAGGGTGGCAACCCTCTGGGAGCTCCAAGTGTGATCGTGAACTCCAGGACTAGGAGAGACAGAAGCTCAGTTGACCTTGCTTGTGTAGGTCATGCTAATCTAATCATTAACCTATTTCACTTCCACCAAAGAAAGCCAAGCATTGCTGAGCCTCTTGGTTGCCATTTGGAAAAACTGTCCCATACTATTGGACTGGACTGTCTAAGACTGCTTTCTAGAACATCAAACATGTATTTTTTTCTAAGCTAATTTTAACAGATTTCTGTTTCTTTCCAAAGGCATTTCACCTGATAATGTTGAGCCCTTAATTATTCTCAAAATACCAGAGATACCAAATGCTTCCCCCTCAAGAAAAATGTAACATATAGACCATGCTGTGCCCAACTGAAACATTCTAAACACTTCCCAGGAGTGAAGTCAAGATTTCCAAATGATATGGCTTATGTCCATGTGGGAGCTGATCCTGGGAGAACATCTCCTTTCTCAAGAAAACCCTAGTTGCTACCTAAATGTAGCCCTTATATATGTGATCATCTGCCTGTGCTCAAGTTTAAAGGAGCAAAGTTAAATGCAATTCCCAGATTCCATGGTGCCCTTGCCCTCTAGGCTTGCCAACTTTTCTAAAATTTCACAGCTGTAGGACAGGGTTCGAATTCCAGATTGCTTACTTCCAGAAACCCATGCTATTAGCTGCTCTTGTTGTGGTCATAGTCTGAAAAGCAGTGTTTTTCCAACTTTGGTCCCTGAAATAGCAGCACCAGCAGCACCTGAGGACTTGTTTCAAATGAAGATTCTCAGGTACCACCCAGATCTACCAATCTGAAATGCTGAGAGTGGAACCCAGCAATCTGTGCCATAACAAGTCCTCCAGGTGAATCTGATGCACAGTGATGTAAAAAAGTTCCTGTCTGGAACCAAGCAAAAGAGAGACAGTTTTCTGGCAGGATTGTTAGCTCTTGTGTGGGCCACCTCAAAAAGGTGGACTCAGATCTCCTTTGCTGGAGTCATGAACATGTTTGGCACCAATGAACGGAGAGGGGCCTTGTGTAGGTATGATCTTTCAACTTCATGATGCCTTCTCTTAGCGATACAGCATCACACCACCGAGCCTTACAGTGACAGCCCCGCATTCTCAGCAACACCTGAAAAATCTGACACTTAACATTTAGCTTAACAAATAACAGGATATTGTAATCTCATGCTGGAAAAATAATCAGCAGGAATAAGGAAGGCATCATCCTTGCTCTGTCCCTTCCCACCTACCCAATGCAGGGGAATGCCATCCATATATTACCAGGCATTTTACATCAAGCTAATACAGATTACCCTGTCAGACAAATCCCACCTGTGAGCATTGCTGTCTACACCACCTAACACCACATAGATCAAGAGCAAGGAGAGGCCAAAGTCATGAACACCATAGCTTTCCATAAAAGTTAATTAATGACAGAAGCATATTGCTGAGAATGGTAACACAACCATTATTTATGGTTCAGGAAACTCCAAATGCAGGGACTTCCCTTTGCCTTTCCCCCAACCATGGGTCTACCCATGCACTTACTCAGCCCATTTCAATAACTTAGTCATTTGCCAAGTCAGCAGGAAAATGTAGCATAGAATACATAAAAAATTAATACAACGGCTGAACACCAACACTCATCCCAAGAGAAATGGACCACCCAACGGATGCTGCCCTGGTCTTTTCCACCCCTTTCACACTTCACATTTCTACTGTCAATAACAGCTCCAACCCATCACTCCCAAGAAAACAATTTCCCCAGGGAACCCTCGGTGCTGAAAGGGCTTCTAGAAACCCCTTTTCTGCCTTCCCAGCAACACCACCACACATAGAATGACCAATTACTAGGGAAACAGGTCTTTGCCCACACATAGTTATCATTGGGAGGCCAAGCATCATCGTCCTGAAAGTGTATGTCTGGATATGAATGCCAGGAAGCCATTCTTAGCATTCTTACCTGTAATACGATCCAACACTAATTCTTACCTTCAAAAGTGTTTCAGCATTTCAGCCAACATAATGCATGAGGGCAGCACCTGGTACCGAATAAGGGCTAAATAATATTAATCGCATCATAGCTTCTGCTTCCTTTTTTCTCCCTGAGAATCCAGGTATCCCTGGCTTGCTGGAGTCAAACCCAGGCTAGCACTTTGCCACACATCTTGTTCTACTGTCCAGACAAATCTTAGGAGGCAGCCTGGAGGTAAATGTAAACTCTTACAATGTGCAAGTGTGCATGTGTCCATTTTTCTGAAATCAAAGGCTTACTTCCCAAGGCACTCATGAGCACTGCAGTGTCTTAGAAAGAAAAGTATACTCTTGGAAGGCTCAGAAAGCAAGAATGCACGTTTATGCTAGAAAGGTCTGTTCCATGTGTTGGGAAGAGTATTGCACCATGAGTCACACTATTTGAGTTTTAATCTTGCCTCTAGCGTAAATGAACCGTGGCAAATACCTTAACAGAGCCGAGCTTCCATTTCTTTGGAAAAGATTTCACAATGACTCTTTGCACACAGTCACCAGATCATAATGGGTTATGGATGTAAAAGCACCTTTTAAACCAGAAAACAGCACACCAATAAATATGTGATAATGTCGGGTTCAGATGCCTCACTGAATACACAGCTTTAGCCAGTGGCTTGTGTAGTGCAGAAAATTATGAGAAAAATGACAATAGAGTTAAGTTCTTCTTGTTCTGATTATGTAAAATAACCATTATTTCTGGAGTAATTTATTTAAAACATGGAAGCAGAAATCTTTTGTGGAGGGTAGGAATTTTACAAATATTGTTTGATTTGACCCAATCTACTGTAGTCCTTAAGCTACCGGACTTCCCCCCATGGTTTGCCTTAATTGCATGTCACTGCTAACTTCCTTGCAAAGAGACAGGCCTCTGCCATTCCTTCTAATTATCCGAATCACCAGTCACTGTGTGTGGCCTTACCTAAGGCTTTTAACCAGAAGTAATGTCACTGAATCAAAGCGAGTAGGAGGCAGCCTTGTTTGCAATGACTTGTAAACGTTACATGACATTCCTTTAAGACCATTTGGAAATATTCTTTCCAGCAATCACAGTTCTAACATGATAACTCATCAGTTACAGTCATAACCACAAGCCCACATGTAGTAAACCAATTCTCACTAGGAGAACCACATTTCATCTGTAAAGGATGTAAATTTGGCAATCTCATTCAAGGACTTGTCTGTTTTCCTGAAAAAAGAGGACCTTGCATAGTTCAATATAATCATATGACTATTTCTAAAGCTTCCTTAAACACAATAGCTAGCGTATAGGTTGATACTGGCATCAATAATAGGAAAAAAACAAGAAGAGGTATTGAGGTCTTCCTACTTGCAAAAGTCATGTAAACTTCTTTATATACATCATCTCATTTATTCTGAACCATTCAAGGTACGTTCTTAAACTCTATCTCTGTGTGAAAACAGAGGCCTCAAACGGTTAAGTAATTTGCTTGATGTACCACAGAAACCACAAGCAGAAATACATGGAACTTATGAGAGACCACTGCTAAGGAGGTTAAGATGAATTGCTCTGAATTCTCATTCTGTATGTATAGCTGGATAAACATCAAGAAGATGTAACATACATTTTCAATACTTGGAGCTGTGTGATAAAATTCTGAAAACAAAGTAACATTTCTCATGAATAACAAGCATTTTCTGCAGTGTTTCTCCAATTTTCCATTTGTAAGTTGGAAATAGGAGGAACTTACTTTTTTTAGATACTTAAAATTTTCAGGTCAATTTTTTAACAGAAATATTTAAGAGGAACAACACTTGAATCGTCACAAGCTTCAACCTTGGTATGTTTGGCTTGTGAAAATTCGCCAGGCTGTATACTGTGGTATACACTTTCTTGTATGTGTATATCAATAAAAAATTTTGAAACTGCATCTATATAGCTCTATAGTCATGTTTCATTCCTGTTTTTCTCTACTTTCCCAAAAGTGACCAAAGTTTGCCTATATCTTTTAATTCCCCCAGAATCATTTTCCTTTATAATAAAAGCCCCTCGACCAGCATTTCGGTAAATCCCTTGGCAAATTTTTGTTGTCATTAGAAAACTGTTGACTTATAACCTACACATCAAGCCTGGATCCCTGATCCAGAGACTCAAACAGCTCTCCCGTCAGTAGCTCTTGTTTACAAGGTCAAAAAGGAGTTCATTACAAATAGAAGAGGAGGTCAAATGGGTAGCTCCTCTTCCTCTGTTGGTCTTGCTTCGCAGGACACACACAGTGCTACCAATAAGGCTCTAGGACAGGGAGGAAGGTTGTTTTGCTGAGATGAGGGGAGTTTCCTGGGCAAAACTCTATCCCTCCTGCCTAGCCAAAGGAGGTGTGAGGAGAAACAACCTAGAAGAAGACTGCCCCTGCCCTCAGTCCTGTCCCTTTGTCCTTCATCCCTTGTCATCAGTGGGAGCAACCATTAGGTAACTGGAAATAGAGTGCAAACAAGGTTAAACGATTTTTTAAATTAGTTAAAGTCTTTGTTGCCATATTTACTTCACACACTTAGTCAATTCTGATCTAATTTACATCTATTTTTACATAGTGCCTATGTTAAAAAAGTCTCTTTCCAAGGGCAGAGATTAAGTAAATGTAGCCTTGTGAACATTACATTAGCAAAAAGGCTCAGCTGGTAAAACAAAGTATCATCTACCATGAAAACAAAGGACAACAGCACGCAATGCTCCAAACAAGGGAGCACGTCCTCTGAATACCACCAATCCAGGGAGGGTGCAGGAGTACCACATCGTTAGGAGCCTGAGGGTTGTCAGCTCTGGTTGCTCCATCATCTTCAATGAGTATGACAGTGTTTAGCCGTTGTTGTCCATCTAGGGTTGGAGATGGCAGCTGCACACCTTACCCTGGTGCACAATTCCATCCAGTGGTGAGAGGAAAAGAGAAAATGGGGTCCATGCCTCCTCCTTTTAAGGGCATAACCCACAAATGGAAAACTGCACACTTCCACATACCTCCTGTTGCTCACAGCACCACATGGCCACATGCAGCATGAACGAGGAAGGAGCTGTGAGCATTAGCTGGATAGTTGCTTGCTGTGCTGAAATTTGCAATACTAAAGCAACATGGAGGGAATAGGCATTGGGAGACAAGGGAAACATGCATACACTCATACATCTATGTACTCTTTTATCTACTCATAAACACTGAAAGCCCACTTCATGCTGGGCAGTATACTAGCATTAGGAATTCATGAATAAGACACCATTCTCTTGACCCTACCTCAAGTGGTTTATAATCTTTGAGGAAACACGCATAGAGACGAACTGATAATAAATCACTTTTTTTGGTAGTAGTGGAGATTGAACCCAAGGAACAGTGAGCTACATTCCCAGCCCTTTTAAAAATAACTTTGAGGCAGAGTCTAATTAAATTGCCCAGGCTGGTCCCAAATTTGCAATCCTCCTCCCTCAGTGTTCTAAATTGTTGGGATTACAAGCATGTGCCACCATGCCCAGCTACACATTGCTTCACTGGGATTATGCAGAAAGCACTATACTCTACCTGGGAGGACCAGGGATAGCTCAGAGAGGAGACTACCTTTGTGCTAATATTTGAAAGATAGTAATAAATGCAACAACAATAACAGCATTTCTTCATTGGTTACTTGGTGCCACGCACCATTCTTACTCCTTTACATGTCTTAATTTATTTAATCCTTACAAAACCCCTACTTGCTAAAAACAATTAACACTTCACAGATGAAATAGTGGAGGCATTTTAAGGGGTGGCATTGAGATCTGAATGTGAGAGATCTGACTCCAGAGCCTGAGCTGCTTTCATGAGAAAGAAAGAATCCAACCTAAGTCTCCCAGTTCCACCTAGCCATGTAAAGGAAAGGAACCAGCAGGAAAGGGGGAAATTAAAGATGAGAGCGTCTCAGAAGCCTGCCTAAGTCACAGCAAGAGAGAACTCAAAATGCAATGCGAGTGTCCCAACTTCCTCTTCTCTCCCTGAGAGCGGTGGTTCTCAATACACCATTGGGGGAACACTGGAAAGTGACAGGGACCCTTGGAATGTTTATGAAACATCAGATATCAACTTAGCACCCTCATCCTAGAGCTAACACCAACATTTCCTTACCCCTGAGGTGGTAATTTTTGTGTTGGCATGAAGGGAAGCAATTTTGTAATATAGAACCACTCTACAACCTAAAAGAAGTTTGGCCTTCATTGAAATAAATGAAACATTTAAAGAAGCTCTTCTGCCTATTGGGCAAAATAGAACCTGCAACAGCTATTTACTTTGGTTCATCCATTATTCTAAACAGATTGTCTTCTATTTGAAAGGTGCTGGGCCTAAAAGATGAGAGGAAAAAAAACACACAGGGAAAGCACTCAATAAAATCTTGGTAATATTTCAGCATGTTTCAATAAGTCTCTTTTTCTCCTGTTTTCTTCTGGTCATTTCCCACCCTTGATTAGCAATTTTACACCCAAATAGTAAAATATGAAATACTTTGTAATACTGCCATGGTGGTAAAAGTGTTTAGTTTTTATGACTTGTCTCCAGAGATAGATCTTTAGCAGTATATAGTGAGGTTAATTCAGCATAAAATAGTATATATAATACCTTTCTTATTTCTGTTCATTCATTTAGAAATTATGGGACAAATTCTAATAAAAGCTCCGCCCCATGCACTGGAGACTAGGGTTTGAAAACACTGAGATTCTCTTTTTATCTTTAGGGGTGGCTAAAAGTGTTCCCAGTTAACTTCTTAAAAATCAAATAAACACAAGTTATTTCCCATGTTTGTTTGCTCAGATTCCTGAGAGATGTTACCATCATGAGAAGCCTTGCTGTTGGAATCTCAGAAAATCAACTACTGCCCTCCACCTCTGCTTCAGACTTTTCTCCCCTGAACACTTGTGAAACGAGACCTGGAAACCCAGGCATTTTGTGAAGATACTAATCACATTTCCTTGCTGTATGGTTCAATTGTGTGAGGCAAGAGAGAGAAATTCAGTTAGCTACCTGGTAACACGGGGATGAAGCCAGGAAAATAAGAAAAAATAAAAAAACAGGAACACTCACCTTCAGTCATTGAGCTACGCTTAAAACAGATCCCATTATAGTGCCCCAGGGCGGTGACACCCACCTGTGGAGATGCATTTACCTCCCAGAATGTCAGGAGTGCACTCTCCCCAGCATGCCCCTGCATCACACAGAGAAAGATGAAGGTGCATTTCATACAAGCAATTATGTTCACTCCTCCTAATATCAGCACCTACAAAAGTCCAAATTGGACTTGTACAACGAACCACATTCTAACTTAATCTCACAGTCGCTTCTAATTTCAATCTCTAATGAATGCTTGGCACTCCTGTGCTTCCTTTCATAAAAAGATAAAGTTCCTGCTTCTCACTTCATAAAAATGGCAAGAACAAGTTAACCTTTAGCTAATATGGATAAGAAAAGGTTAATATAAGTAGAATGAAAACACAATTTCCCCACAATTTTAATTTTACAGTGAAATACAAAGCTCTTTAGACTAGATAATTGTTAGTTTTTCTGGGTACTTACTACATTACCCCACTTGGAAACCTATTAAGAATTAAAAGTAAACATGTCAAACAGGAACTGCTCCCTAATTAATACTAAGACGTGTATGAAAACATTCTTGAATATTGGGCTTAGTAGTATTGTATATTATACTGTCTTTGCTTATAAAAAGTTAAATGTTTCTCCAAATGAGAATGCAGACCAATAAAGATAGCTAAATATGCAAAAATCTAGTGATCCATTTGATACACTACAAACCAGTTCTGATAATGTTACATTGCCTGTCTTCAATTTTAAAGATTAATTAACCCTAACTACTCTCCTGTGAGAGAACTGATAAACAAACATGTTGATTAACAGAGAAGTTAAAAAATACATAACATCATGCAAAAAATCCCTGTGCCTGAGGTGAGAACTCAGTTGTAACAAAGAGACCATAATTCTCAAGTCTGATATCTGGCTCCATGTTCCAAACACCATGTCACAAGAAGACATAAAGAAATGTGATGCAATGCTGCACAAAACCCCAGGATTTGTTGCTGGCATTTAAGAGTGGAAACTAAAACCAACTATAAATACATAAAACCTAAATAACCATACTGATCTTTTAAACTGTGACCCAACTTTAACCTACATAGTAATTATTTTCTCAGAACCAGACCAAAAGAAGTTTCCAAGGAACAGAACCTACCTTGATAAAACATCAAAGTACTTGTTCATCAACATACAGAAAGCTGTAGTGTACTGTATAGAAGGAGTTGTGGGGTCTAGTCCTGATGTGGTCCCTCTGCCATGATCTATATCCAATCCTGTAACCTCTTGGAGCCTGGGGTGGGAGGATGGCAGTCTGACTCTCTAACCATGGGTTCCTGCCGTGACCCTGTTTTCATTCTTCCCACATTTGTCATACTTTAGGACATGGTGTGGCCAGGTCTAATGCATTTTTAAATGATAAGAAAAATAAAGAGGGTTCACACTTTGCAAAGGAGGCAGCCAAGGTCAGGGAAAAGGTTAGTCCAGTCTCTCAACTTCCACAATTCAGCAATTGAGTGTTACTACATGATACGAGGTAAAATCGTATGTCACTGCCTTCCAGACTCTACACTCAAGTAGAAGAAAATGGATTCATCTGTGATGTGCAGACAGCAGCAGAAACTGGCCCATGATAGTTAGTTATATGTAGATGACAACTCCAGTCTTTCAGGTGCTCCATAACTGTTTGTCAAACTAAATTACTGTTCCCAGACACCAAAAGCATCCTTCTGATCTGAAAAAAAACTAACATGTCTCTGAAAGTGCCTATTTTGGTTACATGCTCACCACACTTTAAAAATCTGCAGCCTATTAAGGAAACATATGTAGAATAACAGGGGGCAGGTAGGTTGTAACAGGAAGAAAGAGTATCAAGACAGATTTTAAAAGTCATAAAATGTGGGTTTTGTTCTTCAGGTCATTAAAAAAAAACCCATACCAGTCTGCTATTTAATACAATAAAATATAACAATGAGGACCATAACAGCGTAGCTGTATCATACTGGAATACAGAAATGAAATAACATGTTAGATAAAGACAGTCTACCAAAGGACACAAAATTTAAACAGTGGCAGTAATTCGGTGAAGAGTAACTTCAGATGGCTTTCAATGGTTTGCACAGATACTAGGGAGCGACAGATCATCTCCACTGAGGCAGAATTGGCAAACTCCTACCCTTCTCTCTACAGTCTGGACACAGAGCTCCAAAAGCAGACTGGAATCTAAAACCAGCTACGGAGAAAAGTCACTACATTCCATAGCTCTTACTCTGGTATTTTCCAACATGTCAGAGTTGATAGCAATCATTTTATATTATAGATAGAGTACATGATTTAGGAAGATCTTTGATTTAGAGAAGTAGTTTCCAACATTGCTACAATTCCTTTAGGAAACATGATCTTATGAGCTAGTAGGAGAGATGGATAATTCTGTCTAAATTTTGTGTTTAATAATAATATACACCAAAGCAACTCTCTCCCAGATAGTCCACAATTGGATCATCCATTGAAGAATGAAAGTTGATTATTTCTATGTGTTGTGTGGTAAGAGAGAAACTGGCTTCTAATTTTTAAAAATTGTGCCTTTTACTACTTTTTGTAATTGAAGTGTTGAAAGTCCAATACACTCCTTCAAGAGGGAAATCTAAACAGTTTTCTGTCAGTAACAGCAACATACAGTAGTCTGGAACCTCCTTGAAGTTAATTGCAGCACAGTTCACTAATGAAACTTTCCATCTATTAAATCTTAACAGGCATAACTATAAAAATGGCGCCAAGCTTTCTCCTGCTCTGGAATGTCCCAGCCAGCACTTTGTGACTTTTATCCTTTATCTTTGTAATTATTGTAATTATTACGGAGTTGGAATAGAATCAAGATCTAAGAATACAGTTTTCTTTTCCAAAGTTCTTTTTTTTCTTATATTCCTTGATGAGAAATGTTTCAGATGGCCTACCATAGATTTAACAACAGTGGCTGGTGATATTAATTTCACTGTAAACCCCACATCGGGTAAGGAACTCATGGATTTTCATTGAGATCTACAATGCATATAAGATGTACTAACAGCCTCAATAGAAGTGTGATTTCTTGGTAAACTGATTTAATATCTTATTCTTAATAATTTATGTCTCAGTAAAAAGTAGTTTTGTAAATATAATAAGAATGCAAAAAACATCAAAATCATTAGTCTCAGTTTTACAGCCTAACCAGAAAATATTCCCCCTCTCTTTAAAATATTATCCACCTGGAAATGTGTCTTACTTTATCAATATTTTGAAGTCTTTGGGTGAAGCTGTTTTCTATATTACTTATTTTCATGAAGTAAAAAATTTGTCTCTTAAATTGTTCCTATGTTAAATTGGTGCTCTTGCCCCAAATATTATTTTCTTAATTTTGAGTCAGTTCTTTCTAATATTAAAAAGAAATAATTTAGAGTAGCACTCATAGAAAGTGCAATTATTTTTTCATTGCTTCTAAGCCTTTGTACTAAATAGCAGCAGTTAGAGAAAGGAAATGTCTCACTAAGAGACCAGTTTAGTGACCAAATGAGGATGGACTGTATGCATAATGCAGTGCAATTGTCTTTATAAATTAATGCTTTGCTGCCAGATAAATGTATTTGCAGTCTAATGCCCAATGGGCATTTTATTCCATTTCCATTTTCTCTTCACAAGGCAAGTCAGAGCCAAAAAGACAGCATGTACATATATAGTTTTGGCTATGGTAACTAGGATATAAAACATGTTAATTAACTTCTGAAAAGTAAGTTTTGATTAGTTTTATAATAACTAGTTGGCACCTCAATGATAAAGTAGATTTTTTGAATGACCTTGCAGACCAAATTTTCTCTTAAACAATCATCAGTTCCTACTTTATGTATTAGGTGGTCATCTCTTTACAACTGAATTCTCGGCATGATGCGGGTGTTTCCATAAAGCATGGTTTCCCTGAATGTGATCAGGACATGGACCACCTATGTTATAATCACCCAGGGAACTTGTTAAAATCTCCAGTAGTCCAAGTGAACTACAAACTCACCACATGGGAGATGTGGGTCAGAAATTTGGGTTTTCCCAAACTCACTAGGACTCCTACGCTCTAAAATTTTGTACAACTTTGTTAATGCAACTTTAGCACTATTTATTAACTTTCATTTGTTCCCCTTACATATCATCTTTATTGTCCACAAATATCAAGTACAAGACACAATTCTGAGGGCCATGAGGATGACAAAGGTGAAGCAGATCTGTTTTCCAAGAGCTCACAACTCAGTCGGAGGAATAAATCAGAGATAAATAGAAACACAGCCTAGGATGTACATGTCCAGATAGCAAGAGTAGGAGTGTCACTTTCAAGCTCCTGATATGAGCAATTCTGTTTAAAAATTACATTTTATCTCTATTTATTATCATCCTGGATAGAAATTATCATTTCATTACAAATAAAAAATTTCAAGCTTAGGAAGCTACAGTGACTTTCCTGGGACCACTCAGCTTGTAAACCAGAGAGGTGACATAGGGCCCAGACCCTGCAGCCCCAGGGCTCATGCCTATGACAGCCCACCATACTGGCCTAACTAGCACTTTTGAGGAGCAAAGTTGGAATTAGTCTTGTTCTTGTTGATTACTAAACTTAAATTAGCATTGCCACCAAACTGTGGAGCCTAATGAATAAGACATCTGCTCTAAGATGTCCACAGCGGATGTGATTGACTCACAGCATAACCCCATTTCCCATTCATGACAGCAAGAATAAGAGAGTAAAGTTTGCTTTTTTTTTGTCTCTAATATTCAAGAACAAATTATTTTGTAAAAATGTTAGATCCATTCCAGTCCAGAATGGTTTATTATTTTCCAAACCATGAGCTTTATGTGTGTGTGCGTGTGTGTGTGTGTGTGTGTGTGGTTGTGGTGGTATTGAACCCAGAGCTTGTACATGCTAGGCAAACATCCTCCCACTGAGCTATATCCCAAGCCTTCAGTTTTTCCTAATTCTTTAACACAAGTGTAACTTGGGACAGTTGCAATTCAAATTATTAAAGAAGCATGATTATTTTTTAAGTTTTACATTATACCTTAAAAAAAAACTCTAGATTCATAAAGAATAGGTTCTCAAATGAAATAAAGCAAGAAATTTTAAAAAGCCCCACATAGTCAGAAATTTACTTCAGAGAAATCATAAGTGAAATGAGTCAAAGGAACCTTGTACCATAAAAACTTGAGTTATTTTAGGTCTGTTAATCTTATCTTAGTCTAAATTAATTTTTCTATGTATTACCTTGAAAGTATTAAATACAATTATTTCACAATGTGGTTTTAGTGGTTTTTAAAATAATTTATTTTTAGAGCAGTTTTAGGTTCACAGCAAAATTGAGAAGTAGGTAGAAAGATTTCCCGGATATCTCAAGATTTCCCCCACACATGCATTCCTCTCCCATTGTCAGCATCTCCCCCCACCCCGAGCAGTACATTTGTTAGTACTGATGAACTTTTATTGATAAATCGTAATTATCCAACATTCATAGTTTATATTAGGGTTCACTCTTGGTGTAGTACATTCTATGGGGTTGGATAAATGTATCATGAGGTGTTCATCATTATAAGATCACACAAATGAAGATATTCAATTCCCTAAACAGCCTCTGTGCTCTGCCTACTCACTTCTTTACCCAGTCAATCCCCAAACCCTGCAACCACCGATTTTTTAAAATTCTTTTATTGATACATTTTAGGTATACCATACATTTACGTTTATCACTGGGTGCTTGTACCTGAACATGATGTATCTTAGTTCTTATTTTTCCCCCCATTACCTATGAGCCCTTCAGCCCCCTCCACTCTTCCCTATTTATATAGATTTCATTTCCATTTTTTTCTTTTCTCATAATTTTTCCTTTCCCTTCGTCCCTTTCCCTTTCCCCTTCCACCACCACTACACCTTTGGACCTTTTCCTATTTCAAATTATGAATTATTCATTCTAATCATTTTAATCCTTATTTACACTTTCAGTTTCTCACACTAGAGTATTTACACATGTGTGTCCTATTTATTTCACTTAAGCGTATGGCTCAATAGGCAACCATTTAGCTATAAATGACTCTAGTTTCTTGTTCTTTATGGCTGTTCTTTATGGCTGTTCTTATGGCTATTTTATTAAAAAACCACATCTTGGGCCGGGGATTTAGCTCAGTGGTTTCGCCGCCTGCTACGCAAGCACAAGGACCCGAGTTCGATCCCCGGTACCAAAAAAAACACAAAAAACAAAAAAACCACATCTTCGTTATCCAGTTTCCAGTTGATGGGCATTTGGGCTGTTTCCAAGCTTTAGCTATTACAAACTGTGCCGCTATAAACATGGGTGCACATAGAACTCTTGAAGACACTGGCATAGGAAAAGACTTTATGAACAAATCCTTATTAGCATGGGAGCTAGTACAAAGAATCAACAACTGGGATCTCATCTTATTAAAAAGCTTCTGCACTGCAAGAGAAACCACCAAAAGAGCTAAGAGACAACCTACAATGTGGGAAAAAATTTCTAGCAGCTGTACCTCTGACAAAGGTCTACTAGAACATATAAAGAATTGAAAATAGTCAGATCCCCAAATTCAAAGACCCAATTCAAAAATGGGCATCCAAAATGAACAGACATTTCTCAGACAAAGAAGTAAAAGTAGCAAATAAATGTATGAAATAATGTTCAACATCACTGGTCATTTGAGAGATGCAGATGAAAACAACACTGAGATTCCACCTCACCCCACAAAGAATGGCTGCTATCAAGAAATCAACCAATAACAAATGCTGGTGGGGGTATGGGGAGAAAAGAACCCTGCTCCACTGCTGGTGGGAGTGCAGACTGGTGCAACCACTGTGGAAATCAGTATGGAGATACCTCAAAGAACTAGGACTAGAGGTCCCATTTGACCACTAATTTTTTTAATGTCTCTATAGTTTGTGCCTTTTCCAGTATGTCAGACAGTTGGAATCAAACAATATGTAACCCTTTTTAAATTGGTTCTTTACACTTAGTAATGTATTTAAGTTTCCTCCTTTTTTTCATATCTTTATAGTTCATATCTTTCTTGAACTGATTGATATCCCATTGTTTATGTGCACCTCCATTTATTTATCCATGTACTGAAGGACCTCTTGGTTGCTTTCAAGATTTTGGCAGTTTTGAATAAAGCCGCTATATGGATCCATGTGGAGGTTTTTGTGTGGGCATAAGTTTTCAACTCCTTTGAGTCAACACTGAAATGCACAATGCTGGATTGTATAGTAAGAGTATTGTTGGAAACTGCCAAACTGTCTTCCAAAGTGGCTGTAGCATTTTGCATTCCCACCAGCAATAAATGAATGACCTGTTGCCTTGCATCCTCACCAGCATTTGGTTTTGTCAGGGTTCCAGATCTGGGCCATCCTACTAGATGCATGATGAATGCCATTTAAATTTGCATTTCTATGATGGCTTATGATGTGGAGCATCTTTTCATGTGTTTGCTTGCCACATGATGTCTTCAGCAAGTGATCTGCTAAAGTCTTAGGGCCATTTTTAAAAATTAGGTAATTATTTTCTTATTTTTGAGTTTTAAGTGTTCTTTGTATATTTTGGATAATAGTCTTTTAACACCTGTGTCCTGTACAAATATTTCCTCCCACTCTATGTCCTGTCTTCTCATTCTCTTGATGTTAAATTTCACAAAGCAGAAGTCTTAATTTTAATAATGTTCAGTTAAGCTTTGCACAGTGGCAGTATCGTAGCCAATGAGGTTTATCCAAGGCGCGATTATTGCTAATTGAAAACTAATAATGTTCAGTTCATAGACTTTTTTCAAGAGGTAATTTTCTAATATCTTGGTTTGGTGGTTGATTTTTTTTTTTTTGCTTTATTTTTCTTTTAAGAATCCATGTCTTTAAAAATCTAAAGAGGCCAGGGATTTAGCTCAGTGGTTCCATCACCTGCCTCGCAAGTGTAAGGACCTGAGTTCGATCCCCAGTACCAATAATAATAATAATAATAATAATAATAATAAAAATCTAAAGTAAGATTTTTCAATATAATGCAATACTTGTAAAATAATCATGCTTCTTTAATAATTCAAATTATCATTGACTTCTGTCATCCCTAAATTACACCTGTGTTAAAGAATTAGGTAAAATGCTCATGGCTTGGAAAAGAGTAAGCTCAAAGAATGGTATTATTGAACACAGTGAGCCTTCATAGTTATAAGGATATCCAGATGATCCATTTCATATTGGTGAGTTGTGACAGTTGATATACTTCAAGGAGATGGTTTGTTTTATCTAAGGTATCAATTATATGTATGCAGAGCAGTCCATATTATTACTTTATGGTCCTTTTTATGTTTGCAGGGTCTATTGTGATAACTCCTGTTTCATTCTTGATGTTGGTAATTTGTGCCTCTTTTTCTTGTTTGTGTTAGCCTTGCTAAAGTTTTGTCAATGTTGATCTTTTCTTTTTTCCTTTTTTTTTTTTTTTTGGTACCAAGGATCAAACTCAGGACCTTGTGCAGGTGGCAGCACCACTGAGAGAAATCCCTGGCCCTAATGCTGATCTTTTCAAAGAATCATCATTATTGATTTTTCTATTGTTTTTCTTTCATTTGATTTTTGCTCCTTCTCTCCTCCTGCTTGACTTAAGGATATTTTGCCCTTCTTTTCCTATTTTATTCTTCTTTCTTTTAGTGGGAATTAAGATTATTTGATGTAAGACTTTTCTACTTTTCTAACATATGCATATAGTGCTATAAATTTTCCTGTGATCTTGTTATGATTTCTAGTTTTACTCTACTATAGTCAGAGACTCTATATCATTTCAGGCTCTTTAAAAATTTATTTTGTAGCTCAGGGAACAATTTATCTTGGTATGTATTTCAAGGGCTCTTGAAAGTAATGTTCTATTGTTGGGTAGAATGTTCTACAAAGATTATTATATCCTACTTGGTAATAGTGTTGTTCAGTTCTATTATATCTTTACTGATTTCTGTCTAGTTGTTCTATTAATTGTTGAGTGAGGTATTGACAAAACTATATAGATTTCTGCATTCCTCCATTCAGTTTCATCAGTTTGTGCTTTACACATTTTGTAGCTCTGTTGTTTGGTGAACAAGCATTTAGTATTGCCAAATGTCCTTGGTGGTGGACCGACCATTATGTCTCATTCTGTCTCTTGTGATTTTCTTTGCTCTGAAATATATTTTTTCTGTTAATATAGCTATTTGTGCTTTTCTTGGATTAGTGGTTGCATGGCATGTTTTTTCTATCCTTTTACTTTCTGTCTGCATTATACTTGAAGTGTTTCCCACAGACAGCATATAGCTGGCTCATGTCTTTCATCCACTGTCTTTTAATTGGTATATTTAAACCATTTATATTTAATATAATTATTCATGTTCCAGGGCTTAAGTCTGTCCTTTTATTTTTTTCTATTTGTTATATTGGTTTTCTCTGTTGGTTTTTTGATTTTCTTTTTTCCTATTTTCCTATGGATTACTTGAACTTATTTTAAGGACTCCATTTTGATTTATCTATATTATTCTTGAGTATGTCTCTTTATATGCCTTTTTCAGTGGTTGCTCTAGATATTACATCAAATAACATGACATCAGTGTCTACTGTTTCACTATTTCACCAAGGTGAGTAAGCATAGAAAACCTGACTTCTCTTACATCTCCTCAATATCCCTAATTTGCAATATAGTTGTTTTTATTTCTCTAGATATATTTGAAAAATATTATAGACTAAATAGACTATGAAACATAACTTAGAAATCAAGAGAAGGAAAGGCCATTGTATTTACTCACATTTGTGCTGTCTTCTTTCTTCCTTTTCTGATTTCCCAAGGTTTCTTGTATTTTTCTCTGCTTAAAGAACTTCTCTAGGCCATTCTATTAAGATAAGCCTGCTGAAGACAAATTCTCTTAGCTTTTCTTCATCCAATGATGCCTTGATTTCCCCTTCATTCCTGAGGATATTTTTGCAGGGTATAGGATTCTGGATTGACAGTTTTCTTCGAACCCTTGGAAAATATTATGCCACTTCATTCTAAGTGGTTTATGATAAGAAACACAGTGTCATTCTAATCACTTTCCCATATAGATAGATGTTGTTACTTTCTGGCTACTTTTAGAGCTTTTTTCTTTTCTTTAGTTTTCAGACACTATGATATGTTTTGGCCTAGATTTCTTTGGCTTTATCTTGTTTTGAATTCTCTCAAGTTCTTAAATCTGTAGGTTTGAATCTCTTGTTAAATTTGAGAAGTTATTGGTCTTTATTTCACCTAGCACATTTTCAGCCTAATCTCTTTCTCCTCTCCTTGGATTCTATGAATGATGGATCTTTTAATAATAGTCTCACAGGTCCCTGAAGCTTTGTTTAGTTTTTTCCCCTTAAATCTGTTTTTTCTCTGTTGCTCAGATTGGATAATTTTCATTATTCTACTTTCTGGTTCACAGATTCTTTCCTCTGTCCCCTCTATTTTCTTTGGGTTTTTTTGGTACCGGGGATCAAACTCAGGTCCTTGCACTTGCACAGCAGGAGGTGAAACCACTGAGCCAAATCCCCAGCCTATGTCCGCTCTATTTTCTATTGAGTCCATCACTGAGCTTTTAATTTTCATATTATATATTCTAAAGTTTCCAATTAGTTCTTCCCAATATCTGCCATTTCTTTGGTGATATTTTCTTTATTGAGGTTTTCTATTTTTGTTTCAAATGTGCACAATTGCTCACTGAAACATCTTAGTCATAGCTCATTTAAAATCTTGTCTGGCAATAGTTTTTTAAAAATTTTATTGGTACATTTTAGGTATACAATATAATGACATGCATGATTGGAAATTTGCACCTTTACATAATCTCTCTTGGTTCTTATTTTTTCCCCATTCCTCTGTCCTCCCTTCAACCCCTCCATCCTTCTCTATTTACAAAGACTTTGTTTCCATTTTTTCATTTTCTCATATTAATTCCATTCCCTTCTTTCCTTTCCCCTACCCCTCCCACTTCCCCTTTGGTAATTCTAACTCTTCAATCATCTCAGTCTTGGAATCTATAGTGGATTTAATGGTAGTGTCCCTGGGCCCCCAAAAACCATTTGCCCAAATCCTAATCCATAGAATTTATGAATGTGCTTTATTTGGGAAAGGGTATTTGCAGATGTAATTAAAGATCTTGAGATGAGAAAGTCACCCAGCATTATCTGAGTAGGCCTAAGTCCAATGATAAATGTTCTTATAAATGAAAAACATAGACCCCAAATTGAGGATGGCTTCATAACCATTGGATGATGATGAAAGTTCCAGTTCCTTACTAGCACTCTAGTTTGACAGGAGAAGAGCATCATTATTGCCAAGTGAGGAGTGCAGTTGACAGGAAATAGTGATTGATTGAATGGGCAGGAAAAGTTAAGATCTATGTCCAGGTCTTTCCATGGGCAACAGCTTAGGGAGTAGTACCATTGTCCAAGACGGGCACACTGGGGAGAAGCAAGTTTGAGGGAGGAGGAAAGGATTACAGGGTAGTGGTGGTGAACCTATGACACATGTGTTGTTTTTCTTTTAAAACAAGAAATGTTAATGTAGGACTTGTTTTTTCTAAACTAAAATCTCAGTAGTCAGGTTTAACTGCAGTATTGGCACTTTGCAATAAATAAGTGGCCTTTGGGTTGCAGTTTGGAAACTTGGCTCTAAAAAGTTCATCATCATTGGTATAGGGTGAGTTTAGTCATACTGAATTTCAGTGACCTGTGGGAAATTCACATGGAACTCATCCAGAAAGCAGTTGGATGCACTTGGCTAAAGCTTAGGAAACAAGTCACCCTGGGATGGTTGAGATATCTAGGGAAGATGAAAAGTTAGAGCCCAGGGCCTTGAATGGAACCCTGCAGATCCTAAGTGTTGAAGCACCAATGGAGAAAGAGAAGCCAGCAAAGCAGATAGTGAAGCAGCAGCTATAGGAGTAGGAAGGAAAGGCATATCCCTAATGTGTGCAAGCAAAGCTGATGCACTTGCTGGGACCATGAGCCCCAGGATTCCCTCCTGTTGAGGCACCTTCAGTCCTATGGCATTCCCTGGCCCTGTTCCATCACAGGCTTCCCTGATAGGAAACATGGCCCCTCATCCAGAAAGATAATGCCAGCCACAAGTTCTAGGCAAGTGAGATTAGTGTTGAAAAGAAACAAGGGCCACTTTCTGTTAGAAGCTCCTCTGTGAAAAGAGGAGTGAAATCCCTGGAGAAGGTAGAAAGCTACTGCCATTTCCTATAAATAGGCAGGTCAGAGCAGCTCTGAAGATAATTGAGCCAAATCAACACAAGGGACCCAAGAGGTGACTTTTGCACAGGGAATTTAGTGAGAGCACAAAAGGGGGAGAAAAGCAACATATAGTGATAATCATTCAAGATGAAAATAGATGCAAAATTTTCAGGTTAATTCTGGGATTTTTTGTTTGTTTTAGATCATTAAATGACAAGAGACATAGCTCTTGTTAAATGAAGGATTTTGAATTTCAACATGGAAAATGGTTTACATTTTTATTTCAGCTTCCCTCCAGGATATTTTCTGAGTTCCTTTTCAGTGCTGGTTTCCTATAAACACCACAGCCCAGAAAGCACTTGACAATAATAATAACAGCAACTGACATTATTAAGTCCCCACCATGGACCTTGTTCTCTGCCAAAATCTTTCCAAAATTTATCTAATTTAATCCTCCCTCCAATGCTATGACAGGCATTATTGTGCCTGTTATGAGTTATCTAAGGAACAGAGAAGTTAGGTAATTTATCCAAGATCACACAGGTTCTGAGTGACCTTGTATCAGCACTAAGTGGAGTTCCACATACACTGAATCTCTGACACATTTTCTGTCTGGAAAGTGGGAATCCAGTCTGCAAGGATGGCAGCCTAAGTGTCTCATGTCTCAGACACCTGTAGACATTGGCGTCTCCACTATAAAGCATCGAAGCTTCTGAATCAACTGGTTTTGTTTCTGTAAGTGTAGGATTTCTTGGAATGTTAGCTTATTCTTCAGCCAAACAATAACTCTCTGGAGCCTAAGTGAGAACCCCACATTCTTATATGATGTGCCACGGCATGACAGGGAGCTGTGACCATGTCTCAGGACCAAGGGAGTTCACTGTTACTATGCAAAACCTGTGGTGTCAAATATTCCAGTGCAGTACGGCAAAATGGGAACTGAAAATGCTATTGAAATTGGCAATTAGTAACTTCTTCCAGGTTAGTCTGAGTGTAGGGTGGGCATGGGAGGCAAAGCAAGGGGATTTGAAGAAGATAAGAAAACAGGACAAGGAAGCTAGACAATTCTTTTAAGAAGGATACAAGAGGAATAGAGGCAGTTAGAGAAGGATCTATATTATACAAATTCAGCCAAAAGGATCAAATAGCTTAGCAATGAAACTCAAATTGTATGGGAATCTCACTTAATTTTAGATTCAACACATTCACATTTATAAAGTACTAACTTTATGCTAAGCAATTGCTGGAACTCTCAGACACTTAATTTTTATTATGTAAAGCTGGTATCCTTTATAATGGGTGAACAAAGTTAAAGAATATTTTCTCTCCTGGCAATGGAGTAAAACTTGTCTGGAATGGTTTTTAATAGTGTGAGTTCAAAATAATAGAATTTTAAGAAAACCTTTATGCATTGAGATCTCTCTTACCTTACTGCTAACATAATTATTCACTGGCTCAACACATAAAAAATGTTTGGTCAATCAATATATGATGCTTATTCCTCTTTCACTACATTTTTGTGGCTTTGCTAAATCAGCTGGGAAACATTTTTAAAACGCACTACGCTGTTTAACTATTTAATTTTCTCTCTGGCTAGGCATGGCTTTTTATCCTATTCCAGGCAAACCATGAATAAACTGCTCTGTAAAAGCCTCAAGTTGCTCTAGGAACAGACTAGATGACACATAGGTCTGCCTCGTTCCTTTCTGTGCTCACTGGTTCCTGTGTATGTACCATTTCGTTTTCAAGACTGGCTCATGGTGAAACATAATTACTACAAGCGCAAAATTCATCTTTGTTTACCCATCACACTTTACAACGCTTTGTCAGTCAAAGGAAAAACTCTTTAAATTAAAAAAATTAAAATCCTAGAATAATTGTTATCTCTTCCCTCAGCAATCCTAATAATTGTTACCTCTTCCCTTGTGTTGGTCGCTTTCCAAATATGTCAGTTGTAACTTCAAGCCAGACACTCTGCCCTCTTGGCCTTCATTTTGCTGTAGGTTTAGATTGTATCTCCCTTGGATTGTTACAACACCCTTCCACCCTGACTCTAGTTATTTTTCAAGGTTTTTTTCCTGACATCATCTTTGCAATTATTCAAAGGCTATGGATGTCCCATGTACAGTCACAAGGAACCCTTCTCCCACTTGCTGAAAGGGGCATGGAGGACCCTATCTGAACAATTTCCCTTCAGCATTCCGCTTGCACTTCTTGAACCACTGAAATTCCCTGTGTTGTGCTGTTGACACCAGAACACTAAAAGTAAACTTTAAAGGAAAATCTTTTTGGTTTTGTCTTCCAAATTTTCCAGTATCGGAATGGAACAACTTTTATCCCAGACAAGAGGACATGACCACCCTTTGTTCTGACACTGCCCTTCTCAAAGTGAAACGCAGCCATTCTTACACTAAAAGGCCTTAAATCCACAGGCTTCTTGTCTATTTTAACTCAGGGAAAAACTAAGTTTTTACTAGCTCTTTGTTCTATATCAGCTAGTTCTCTGCCCTACTCAGAACAAGTTCTATTATTTGATTGCCATGTAGTAAAGTGACACTAAAGAACATTTATCATACCTCCCAAATGGTCAAATATGGTAATTCCCAATGGCCAAGTAGAAATAAAATGTGTGGCTCCTGGACCTCTTTTCTATTAAAAACTTCCACTGAAATATTGAAGTCACCGCAAAGTCGACAGTAGATACTACAAATGGATCAGTGCTTTTTAAAGGTCAGCAAGTCTCTTTCTCTCTACATCTTAAAAACTCCCATTGAGATAGATGGGAAAATCCAGTACAGGCTCTGAGACATAGAACAGGCCACTCGCCTTGTAAATGGAGGACTGAAGTGATACTGCACTTGACACGTGGAAAATAGACAATCAAAATTCCATACTTGTCCATCTTTTTCTCCCTTCAAGTAAGAACTTCATGTCTAAGGTGAACTTGCTTATTTTTACAATTTTCTTAAAGACAGGGCATTTTAAAAATCATTTTCTTCTCTGGGATGCTATTTACAGTGGAGTTAGGGCTAGGGCAGACTTTGAGCAGACAAAAGTTTGAGGCCACATTCCTAATGATGGATAATAAATAACAGGCAGTCATTAAATGGCAAAGATATGAAGTGGGAGCAGAAAGGGCTCTTAAATTGCATCTCTGATCCCGCTGTATGAGCCTGGCTAAGTGGGTCAGGTATTTCTCTAACTCTTCTATTAAACAATCTTCACAATATCTCTTCTTCAACTTCACAGGTATAGGGTGAAAAAGAAAATGTAATTTTTGAAAAGGTTTTTTTAAAATGGAAAATGATATATATAAATCAGGGTGAAAGAAATCACTTTATATATGCTTTCTGCCAACTTTATAAATTCACCATAATCCAGGGCCATTTCTGGGCCTCTGTTAGGAATCTTTCTGTGGGTCAGTAGAAAAATTACTGTCTTATCTCCTATAAAAATAAAGGATCAAAGGATCATGGGTACAAAAAGACTTTTGTACATCTCTCTGCCTCCCGATGGGACCCACCACTCGGAATGGCAGGAAGCTACT
Source organism: Heterocephalus glaber (assembly GCF_053883595.1). Classification (NCBI taxonomy): domain Eukaryota; kingdom Metazoa; phylum Chordata; class Mammalia; order Rodentia; family Bathyergidae; genus Heterocephalus; species Heterocephalus glaber. The sequence goes on from NW_028258143.1 coordinate 54,961,839, forward strand.
CGCCTTTTTCTTAAACTCTCCTTTTCTCCTTATGTTGAATCCAAACTCATCCAAGTGACATTATTTAAAATATATACAGAATGTGTGGTCACTCCTCTCCTTTCAGAAGTGTGTGCATTATGGGGACTGACCCTATTCCTGCTACCTAAAACTACTCCCCAACACCCTACACTCATACATAACCCATTCTACTTAGGGAAAAAGAAAGTCTTGTATTTTTAACAAATAGGGTTCCCTGGTTAATTGAATTTTCTGGTCATTAAAAATAAACTTTTATATTTTGAGCTCTTTGCATTCCTCAACAAGTTCAGCATGATGAACATACACTTTTCATGTGACTTGCAATTTGCAAGGAATAGGGCCATCTTTCCCAAAATGTTAGGTTGGGCAGTATCTTGAGCACAATTCATGAAGGTAGAGTCAATTAATGAAAAGATTCAGTGTGTATTAGTCTCAGAACATGCCCTAAAAGGGGCCAGGGATTTAGCTCAGTGGTTCTGCCGCCTGCCTTGCAAGTGCAAGGACCTGAGTTCGATCCCCGGTGCAAAAAAAAAAAAAAAAAAAAAAAAAAAAGAACATACCCTAAACGATGATAGTTTTAAAAACAAAATCCTTATTCTTTGATTATCATCTATCATTTGTATTTCTCCCCAGATAAAAGTGGGGAGAATATATCTGGTTGTCTGAGAGTTGCTATTAGTTGAACCTAGACTGGATTCTAGAGTCTTAGCTAATTTTGCTTTTATAAAATTAAGGAAAACAAAACCATACAGTTTTCTGATGTTATATAAAACCCATCCCCCTCCCCTCTCTTTTCTGGTTTCAAGATTATCGGACCAAATTTTTGAGTGTTAACAGTCATAAGGTACAACATATTAGTCATTGGGATTATATTGGTGTTTTCATTTTTAACTGTTATTATCACCTTTCTCTCTCTATTCCTCATGGGGCCAACCCCTAAGATCTACAAAGCTTGGTAATATTCTTGGCAGTAAACTTCAGTATTTGAACTCTTAGCCCTTTCCAGGGAGCCCTGCTGAGGCACAAAAGGATGGACTTGGGTTGGTGTGGGGTGCAAATCCTGCATCCAATTACCAGCTTTGTTACTTAACATTTCTGTGCAATACTTAGCCTATCTATAAAATGAGTAAGACAGTACTGCCAGTTAGGGGTATTGTGAGGTTGAAATTAGATAATCTGGTTGAAGAACTTGAAGCAGAATGCTCTACTTACATGCAACTATTTTTACTGTTTTTTTGATCCTCTTGCTCTGTGCCTACACTGGGGTGTTTCTCAGAGGAGGTCTACAGACCAGTTGCACCAGAAATATCTTGGTAGTTTTTAACTCATGTGGATTCCTGGTCTCCATCCCCAGAGAAGTCTCATTCAATAGGTCTGGAATGAGTTGCAGAAAGTGGTATTTTCTGTAGCTGCTCCCCCATTCTGCTACACCAACACGTTTGAGAACCCCACCCGTGGTGGATCTGAAAAAAATCTTTGCTGAGTCCTGTTGATTGATTTGGACTGTTAACGGTGGATTTTCTTTAACCTGACTTTCTTTTTCCTTTTCAGTGCAGTATTGAGTCTTTTCTTCCACTGTAGAAATTCAGATAATTTATACTCCAGTGTCATGGGCACTTGTTATTGGTTGTCTTCCTGACATCTGAACCTCAGCATGTAAATTCTGCACTGGAATAATCTCAGTGGGAACCCCCCTCCCACCCCACAGACTGAAGCAGGAATGGCGTTCTTCACACTCCCACCCAACTCTTATGTGTCTATCCATGTGGTTGCACACATAGGCACAAGCACGTGTGCACATTTGGCACAGTGACAATGGCCAGGCAGTGACAGTGGCCTAGCCACTAATGCTGTAGCCAACAGCCCTGACAGTGCGTTTTAGTCTCAGTGATAGGGAGCATCCCCACTCTTGCCCCTGCCAAGTTTGGATAAAAATGTCTTTGATAAGGTGGGAGACAGTGGCTTTTTTAGCATTAAGATATTTTCCAATTATGCTAAAAGCTGGACAATCTTAGGAATATTTGATAAGGTTAAGCATAGAGACAAAGACTCTGCTAGCATATTAACAGGGCAGGATTATGCCTTGTGTGGTCAGTGCATTTTTGCAGGAGAAAGATCTGCTTCTCTTGAAGATGCTTCACCCTCAGCTAAAATGAGCAACACTACTGCTTTTGATCTCCTTCTTGCAGAACTTGAAACCAATACCCAATTCCTACTCTGGGACTATCAGGTAAAACCAGATGGAACTGAGTGCCTGCATCTAACCATAATCCACAGAAAGGCAAAACCTGAGGAGAGAGGGCAATGGTGAAAGATGGTGGGAGAGGCCTAAAGAAATGGAGAGGAGAGATAAGGAGGCCACGAGGGTCCACATGGGTAGGAAAGAGGGGCTGCCTAATCCTACCCCCACCCCATTTTCTTGGGATAGACTCAGTGGAGGTGCTTTTCATGCCCCTCCTGTACTCATATCCCTTGGAAGTAGGAGGACCTTCAATGATTGCAGTTCTCCCCTGCTCACCCTTTTTAGATCAAGAATGATCCCCTAAACTCTCACAAACTCTATGTGTGCTCAGAGGCAGGGCTTTTGGAAGATGAGTGGATCATGGGACCATTATACCCACATGTGATGTTATGAGGCAGGACCTGGTCAGAGAGATGTCACAGGACATGGGGTGGGGGGTGGCCCAGGAGGATATATCTCCTCTAGGGTCCTCCCTTGCTCTCCACTTCCTAGACTCCAGGCCATGAGTAGCTTTCCTCTGCCAGACCCTTCCACCATGCCATTTCTACCTTGGAGCCAGCTGACCAAGAACTATAACCATGAGCCAAAATAAACCTGTCCTCCTTTAAGTTGGAGGTGTTGGCTGTTGTGTCATGAGAAAATGACTACGACACTCTCTCTCTTTCTATCCCCTCCTTTCCTGTCTCCCTCTGCAACCACCCTGCCCATTACATACTTATATTCTGACCTGCTCTCCTACATTCAAAATTGTCATGTGGTATGCATGAGTTCCCTTCAAAAGGAAGACTAACACAGTTGGAGATACATTTGCATCAGAAGCACCTGTTGGGAAGCTGTAAGCATTTTTGGCAGAGGAGCTGGAGACATCAGGGGCCATGCTTTCAAAGTGCTAGGGCTTGGGCTTGATGACCTTCGAAGTCTCTTGCACCCAGAATATTCTTGTACTGTGAATATTCTACACACTTTAAAAATCACAGCTTTATCAAGTACGGTTCTGCATCTTAAGTAATCCCTTTACCATTCTGAGTCTCAGTTTCTTTTTATATATGTTGGAGATCGTGAACATTATGAGTTATCTACCCTATGTTTATTCCCCATATTTTCCTTTTTAATATAAATCTTACTCTGTTCTGATATCCTCTACCTCTCCCCTCACTACCTGCTTCAGGGAACCCTGACCCCAGTCCAAGCCCCAGAAATGGGCCTGATTGATCTAAAACTAATCCCATTCTTCTTGCTAAGAAGAAAACACAATCATGGCCAGTGAGACTTGAAGGGAAATTTGCAAGATAGCACTTGGATAAAAAAAAAACTTTCTCACTCTTAAAAGTGAGCCATAGATTGGAAAATAATCTTTCATTTTTCTCTAGAAATACTCGGCTTTGTTGTGGTATCTAAACTGCTGCTGCTGTCTTCCTACCAGCCTGAGAATGTAGGCAACACCAATGATAGATAATTGGGGGTCTTGGTGATAATATTGAGTTGGTGAGTCAAGCAACCCTAAAATCTTCCCACAGCTCTAAACTAAAATAATGTATTTTCTTGTTCGAGATATATTGAATTGAATTTTCTGTTACTTGAAGCTTAATGCATCCAACTGACAGAGTAGAAATAATAGTACCTTCAAAGAATATTTGTAAGGGCCTAAGGAGATAAACACACAAAAAAAATACATTGTAAAACTAAAGCAGAACACAAAGCTAATACACTGGGCAGGGGATGTATCTCAGTGGTAGACTACTTGCCTAGCATGCATAAGACCCTAAGTTCCATCCCAAGTACTGCCAAAAAAAATTTTTTTTAAAACAAATACATTGCTACAACCACTGGCTGCTCAATTCTCTGTCTTCCATATCTTCATGAAGTTTATATTCTGCAGGAACTTTAAAACAAAATAATTTCTAAATGTAATTGATATTGCCTCAATATAAAGAGAGGATGAGAAGGTGAAACATAGAAAATTGACCTGAGGTTTTCTATGACAACTGAGATTTGTCCAGGGAAATGATCTAGTCCTTCTGCTACCCTCCTTAACAGGTGTTCCACCCTGCCCCTTTAACCCAAGTGCCCAAACTAGTTTAGCCTTTCTTGACTATTTTCTTTTACTATCATCTTTGTGCTTCTGTGTGTCATTTTCTCTCTGTGTTCCCTTACACTCCCCACTGTACTCCCATTGACTAGAATGACACTCAATAGCAAAGGCAGAGATAATCAATGTCAAAACATGGTCTGAAATCAGCCCTGGATGGTTGCAGCTGCGCCACTTTCTAATTCACTTGGAACTTTATGGATGGCTTTTCTCTCTCCCATCACAGAGCAAATAATAATGCTGAGGAGGTCAAGATAGGGCTGCACTCTGTTCCTCTCTGGGTACTATTTAATTCTAAGTGTGTTTTCAACTGGGGATTTAGAGCAAAGCAAGATAGTGCCTGAAACATCTTTCCTTTCCTTTTAGATGATTAGTACATAAGGATGTGCTGCCAAGACAGAGCCCATATATGAAGTCTAGCTGCTCTTGCCAGCTGTGTTGATTTCCCTTGTCCTTGAAATCAGTTATGACCTCATTTCTAATCTCAGCTATGGAGCTGGATTTGAAGAGATCTTTGCATAGCAGGAGAAATAATTGAAATCAAAATTCTTATTTCCTAAGAGACACAGTGTTCTTGGAAAACCTTGCATGGACCACTGATGTAAACTACGCAGAGATTTCTATGAAGAATGACAACATATACTCATATATGATCAGCAACCAAGATTTTGAGGGATCTCACAGCTATTGAGCCCAGAATCTTGCCTGTAAAGATTTAGAAGTAAGAGAAATTACTTAACCTCCCAAATATGATACAATGTGCCCACAAGAGCAGGCAGCAGGAAAAGTAACTATAACAAGCAGCTACTATTTATTTAGTTTGTACCATGAGCTTTGCATTCATCAATTTAGGTATCAGAAAAACCCCTATGTTATAGATGCTATTTACCCTCATTTTAAAAATGAGAAGGGAGAGCCTTAAGATATTAAATATTGTATGACATATACCAGCTAATAGTTTTGAAAACTAACAGATGATTTTCAAACCAAGGACTGGGCAACTCTGAAGTCTATGCACATCACCACTTGCTAGACTATGTATTATATCAGATGCTAGTAGACTCTAATCTTACCAGGCCAGCATTTCTATTCAGAAGAAAATGGAAATTAGAGTAAGGTATTATTCTAAGCTTTTATAGCTCTTCATGGTTATTGAATTCTAACCAATGTTCTAGAGAAAAAATGAGCCTCATAATATGGTCTAAACCTACTTAATAGTTGTGTATATTAAAATAGTATCCAGATAGAATATAACTAGGTCTGTTTTCAAAGCACATCATCCTCTTCCCTTAAAGCTCTAAAAGATTGTTAGAAACAAGAGTTTCTTTTTTTCTTTAAGGATTAAAACAAAACACCTTGACTGTATCCTTTCAGATCTCCCCTATTTATCAGGCTGACATTTTGAAATTTGGGTTTGCTATGAAAATAGTTTATCCAATGAAAGAACATTGTGTTGGGCCAATGTCTTTTTTGAGCACCGTGATTCTTGGTTTCATTGTTCTGTTTTGCTGCAGAGTTATCATGGCTATTTTTAAATTGCTGCCGTAGACTTGTCAGCCTCCAGCCACTCCTTCCCTCAGCTCTCTGGGCTCCAGTTGCCTTTTCAGTCCCACTGCTGAGCCACCCACATGCAAGATTTTCATGAATTCTCATCTATTCATAATTGCTTCTCAAAAACTAGAAAACTGTGTTTGTGCCCTATTCCCCGCCAATCTACATTAGCCCTCTGACTGAAGTAGTGACCTGCCATGCTTAAACAGTTAGCATAATGTAGAAGACACATGGGCCTCCTCCACACTGCTAACAGAACACCAAGTGTGGCTTAAGAAAGTCAGAGAAAAATATGTTTCACAGGAGCCAGCAGTGGATTCTGGAAAACCATCTCCACACACACACTGCTGCCATGAGACCATCACACTTGGTGGAGCAAGCTTCCTCCATCTGAGCTCTGAGACTCAGCAGCATGATTCCCGTGACTCAAATGCAAATTTGTGCTTCAGAATTATCACTTTACATTCAGTGCAATGTTATGGTGGTGTAATGTCCCTGTCCTAATTGATGTTCATTTCTGAAGTATGGATTTGAGACCTATCCTTGGCTTCAGATCATGCAAAATTTGTTTTCATTATTCATTATTTCATTGTTCATTAATTCACCCATTCATTCATTCACTAACTCGGTTATTGATGATCAAGGTTTTTTTACTTCCTTATTCCTCAATATCCCCAATGTAAGAGCTACATTATTAAAGATTTCAGAATTAAGTTCAGAACATCTACCTTTTAATAAAAATGTTAATCGGGAATAACATTAATGAGCTGTGAGAGGCTAAGGGCACAGGCTCCACTGCCATAAGCTGGAATTTAGATACTACCACTTGAGCTGTATGATTTTGGGGAGCCTACTCAAGCCCTAGTTTCCTCACCTGTGAAGTGGGAGCAATCTCTATCTCAATAAGGTTATTATGAAGATTAAATGAGTAAATACAAGAAAAGCTCTTAAAATACAGGATTTACAAGCACTCTCTATTTTTGTGCATCAAGCACTATGATCAACATTTCACATAAATCATCTTAAATCTATGATCAGGAAATATTTTTATCTCAGTTTGAATATAAGAAAGCCAAGGCTTAGAAAATTTCAACAATTTGCCCAAAGTTGAACAGGCCTAGTTAGGAGTGAAGCCAAGATTTCAGGCCAGGCATCCATTCTGTCAACAGCTCATTTGCAGACAAACTCTGCTTCATGGGCTTGACACTGACCTTCCAACCACACTGGGTTGGATCAGGTGCAGGGTTAGTTTATGGAACTGTACAAAAGTAAATGGCCCTTTAGAGAGTGTAACACTCTAGTCAGTAGCATGCACCCCACCACCACCATATATAAATGGAAGAATCCTTGACTATCTTCCTTAATTTCTTTTTACTTTGCCAAGATTCTTATTGGTGACTATAGAATTTCTCTGTACTCTGAAAAAGAAAAGTAACAGCAAGAAAAATTGACCTTAATGAATTGGTTGCTATTCATAAAGCAGTGTTTTTGAAACAGAACTGAATTATATCAAGAACTAAAATCTCTTTCCAGTCCTTTAAGAATATATTGATATAGATTCAGACAAATGCTTGCAATTCTTAATGGAAATGATATGGAAATAAATACTGAAAAATAGCAGGTAGACAATGAAATGATGAATTGTTTTGTCATCCGCTCTGAGAAATTCAAACTTACCCTTCCTTTGAGTACAGACTATAGAGCAGGAAGCAGGGCAGGGGCCATGATTTTACTGGCAGGCTTCACATCCTTTGGGGACTCTCTGTCACTCTGTGTAGTTTTATACCCTATCAAAGAGATTCTTTTTGTTTAGAAAATGAACATGGCTCTTATCAAATATTATACAATCAGTTATTTAATTAGACTAAGGTGATATATTAATTTTGAGTATCTGTTGGGTAGGCATGCAGTGGCTCAAAGAAATAAAAATAGTTGAAATAATGGCTATCCTTTATTGAATGCTTTCTGTATGCCAAACATTTTATGTATATTATCTAATTTAACCTACATAAGTTATAAAAATAAATATTGTTATGTCTCTATTATAGATGAGGAACAAAACTGAAGTACAGAGTTGAAGTATGTTGCCAAAGTATGGCAAGGACTCCTAACCTTTCACTGACATTTGTGTTCTTCCTTCCAGAGAACCCAGTCAGTTACAGTAGTGGCTGTCCAGCTGTGGACTACACTTCCCAGCTTCCTCTGCATCTTGGTGAAGCCATGTGATTAGTTCTTACCAATAGAAACCGGCAGAGGTTGTGTGTTAATTGCTGACCGTGCCTTCTCCCTACCTGTCTGCTGGTGGAATACAGAAAATTTGGAAGTTCTGGGAGACTGAAGAGCCGCAAGACAAAGGAGCCTCGGGCCTCAATCACAATATGCAAGATTGCTCATCAGGGACAATAACATAAATTGTTACATGAGAGAGAAATAAAATTCTTTTGTGTCAAAGAACTATTAATTCGGGGTGTATTTGTTGAACTAACCAGAGTTACCTTAACAAATACACAACATTATCCTAGAAGTGTCAGAGAGCACACAAAGAGATTCTAATTCCAGAGTCTGTGTTCTTAACCACTCTACCAGAGCCCCTCAGAAAAGGAGTCAGGAAGTTTTTTCCTCTATTTCTTTCATGGAAGAAATGCAAAAGGAGATAGGGATAGTAATAACAGACCAGGCTAACTTGTGACTCACTGCATCACAATCAACTGTGGTCATTTGGTACTTTTTCAAAAACTATATTATCTTGAAATGCTGCTCACATGAAGTTCACATTTCTTTCAGCTCAGCTTTCTGAGAATCCACGGGTTCAGCGAGGTGGGGATGGGGATTTGAGAAGAAAAAATAAAATAATTACTCTAGGTACATTCCTAACTGAATTAAGTAATTTTTGATTCTCTAAAATTGAGAATTCCCTATAGCATGGCCTGGAGGTGACAACCACTAATGGATTTAAGTGCTAAGCTCAAGAAATCTGTGCTTCCACGCGCCTTCTTCACTCCATCAACATTTTCTCTCAACCATACTGAGTTATCCAGGCCAATGCATACCTTTTTTATCAGCTAAATTTCCTGGATGGTTATGATTTTCAAATCTCTGGCCTCAGAGTGCTATAATTACCTCTTGATGATGTAATTAGTAACAAAATTTAACAGGGTATCATGGGACACCTAGAACCTTTCCAAATGCATCCACCTCATTTAAAAAGGTTTTTGAACCACTTCACTGACCAACTACCCATAAAACGGGGCTCCCAAGGTGTCAGAATTCACCCACTCCTAGCAAACACTGCATACTGACCTATGCAATAATGTTAGGCTGAAGAATATTATAAATATTGTCAGTGACCAGTAACTCACAAGCGATCTCATTACCTTACCAGCGATGGAGGCAGGTGTGCTGAAGTTAGCACCCTGGGATACATTAGACATGATGTAGGGAATTAGTCATTAGTCCCCATAAGGTGTGTTTTTTTCCCACTGTGGTGATGTAGACGGTTTAACATGAGAGCTCCGCTGCGAGAGCTGAGCCATTCGCCGGCAGCTCAGATGCTGTCTAATGAGAACTCAGCAGCTGCCCTGAGTTCACAGGAAATGGGGAGTGTCTTCTCGACCGTGCCCCCACCTGGCACCCCCAATGCAAGGAAGGTTGCCACAAGAGAATTGGAGCATGGTTCTAACATAGCAGTGCAAGTCCCCATTAAAACAGCTCATGCCCCACCCCCGTCTTCAGCCTGCTCGTGTCTGCTTACCTTTCCAGGATTTAAGAGTTACAAAATGTGGAATGCAAGAAACTGATTAGGAGCTAATTTGCCACATGTTAAAACAGGTTGTTGTGACATCGGATGTAGCAATGTCAAACACACTCACAAAATTCTATAATCTAATAGCGATTTCACTTTATAAGTGAAGAAGAAGTTGTGGAAGTCCTTTGGGATTCTTTGAAAACTTCTAAAATTGGCTTAGTAAACCAATGACCTTGAGAGGTTAAGTAGAAGTTGGACACACTGATGAGCAAGCAGAGTGCCCACTTTTTATTGCTGGAATCGGGTCTGACATTTAGTCTTTGATGACTTGGAAAGGAATGAAAGAATTTCTCCCAAGTTAGAAGAGCTAGGCAGAAATATATGGCTTTCCCAGAGTGAGAAAATTATCTCAGCAGAGAATGAGTTAGAATGAAGTCTTGCCATGTTCGAATCTCTGTAAAAGAAAAGAATAGATCTAATACTGAACGTGAAATTGTAGTGTTCCCTAAAATAAAGGCAAAACTGTATGTTTTAAATGTCCTACCCGATCCTGACTTGGGTTCCACCTATAAATGTTTGAATTGAACTGAGGAGCCTGGAAGAAATTCTATAGAAACATAAAGGCTGCTGCTACCTTTCAGAGCTTTCTTGGACATCAATTTCTTCGTGAGGTAGAAAGGCTAGTTTTAATCTTGGGGTCATCTCTCAGGAGCTGTGTTATTTTAAGCCAGGCATTTATCTCCTCTGAGCTTCAACTGCAAAACAGAAATGATAATAATAATAATATCTTACCAATTTCTTCTCAGAGTATGGAACTTGCATAAGGTAATGGAGAAGATCCCACTTACATGCTCAAAGAACAGCTTGCTCCTGAGTCAGGGGGAGGCAAAGAAGCTCATACCTGAAAGCTTCAAGCCCTGTTCAAGGAACTGGCTGGGACACATGCCAGAGTAAGAGTTTATTTCAAAGGTCAAAGATTTATAGAAGTCACCTGCCCTTATATACTTTCTTGTGTGGCAGACACTACTGTGAGAGAGGAGACACTAAACTTCATCCTGGGACAATAAAGGGAACCACTGTATCACACAGCTTGTCCTGAGCAAGGAGCATCTGCAGAAGGATTTTCAGAGGAAGAGGGGCAGAGGCAGCAGAGGAACTGTTACCATCCTGAGCTGGCCACTGCCTTCCTGGTGAATAAAGGTGCTGTTTCCATTGGAAAGTGGCCCCTGAGTTACCATGCCCTGCCTCTAGGCCCATCAGGGGGATGTGAACCAGAATTTCCCACAGATCCCCCTTCACTAGGCTCCCTCGCTTGTTCACTCTGCTAATGTCCTCGGATATATAAGCACAAGGGTGGCACACTCTTGCAGCAGCCTGTAAAGGCTCCCTACTCTTACAGCCACCCTGCTCCAAAGCTCCCTGAGTACTATGGCCAGATGTATCTTCCTAAAGCACCACATGAAGGAAAATCCATGACTCTCCGTGATTTACTCAAACTCCTTCTCCTGTCTGTCAAGGGCATCCATGATCTTACCCCGAACACCTTTCAAAGCTTTCCCTATCATAACCTGTGCTTGATTCAAGTTAAATGTGATTTCTCAACATACTACATATTTATCCACCTCGTTGACTTCGCCCATGCTACTTCCCTCCTCTTCTTGAGGTGTGACATCCAAACCAAACGCGGGATCTTGACAGTGCCTTACACCTGCCCATATTATTGCATAGTTTTCCTGTTGAAATGTACTTCCTACCTCAAACACTTTGACACCCCCTAAATGAATTCCCCCTCACCCTTGCTCATAGCTCTTTGGATCTTGCTCAAAAAAACTGTATTTTTCCTTTGTAACATATTGACTTCTGTGTTTGCTGTAGTCCATCTTCTGAACTGTAAGTTCTTTGAGGTTGGGAATTATGTCTCATCTTTACTCCCCTAGCTAATTCAGTAGGTGTTCACTGTTAAGTGGACAAATGCGTTAATGAATAAATAAAAGGGTGAAATCATACATTCCTTCCCTTGCTCATGCTGTTCTACCTGAAATGTTGTCTTTGCCCTCAAAACACCAGCCATTCCCTAAAAGTTAAGCTCAAGGGTCACTTGCTCCATAAAACCTTCAAACTACCTCAGACCCCACCAACCTTCTGTCTTTACAGTCTATACACCAAAAAGTCCAGCAAGTGATCTACTATGGGTTCACTATCTGTTTGAAGAAATTTCTCTATAACACAGGGTCACAAACTAGAGCTCCATGGTTAGGCTTAAGGAAACCATGAACCCTTACATTTATGCAAATTAAATTCATATTTTTATGTAAATTTCCAACTGCACTAGAGTGTTCAAAGCTCCATGATCCCACCAAAAGGTTGAAAGAACTTCTATTCTGGAGGGACCTTCAGCTTCTTTCCTGGAACAGAGATGCAGTATGTCTTGGGTGTCCTCTCTATTTCCCTCAGTGGCTAGGCTGGCCTTGAATGACTGGCAGCATCCCCTTGAGATTTCCAGTGTCCTCACCAATACAGTCTTCTGCCTGAGACATAGTCGGAAGAGCATGATGATGGCATTAGAAGTAGGCAGGCAAATAATTCCAGGAGTTTGGTAAGTTAATGCCTACATGGGAATGGTGGAAGAGCAACGGCCTGATAGAATTACCTTTCCTTGTGTGACAGTTGATGGTGAGGTGGGGCAGGCAATGTGGAGGCAGTGAGCCCTGGGCAGGGTGGTTAAAAAGTAAACCCATAAAGGGCTGATCTGTACTGCAGGAGGGCCTGGTTTGGTCCTACAGGCTCTGGGCTGAATCTTCACTATTGTTCCATCTCCTTCCTTCCCGCCTTGCCTGACCCTCTCCAGCAACCTTGACAACTCACAGCAGCTCAAGGTCTAGGGAGCCCTGGAACTTGTGTGGGTTGAATTGATATACAATAGCCTTTATAAAGTATAATGTTTTCGAGTGGTAGTGCCAGAAAAGGAACACCAGAGTTTTCACTTGGAGTTGATTGGCAAAACCAAATAAGATCTATTATCAGCAATAATGCCTTTATGAAAAACAATCTAAGCAGTCTTAAAGTTCCAAATGATGACTGTAACTGTTTAACAAAAGGGTTGATTTTAAAGGGAAAATAAAACAAAACAGGGGAAGTGTGGTTGGTGAGTTTTTGTTTTAACAAGCTGAACTCCTTTTGGTTTCTCCTTAAGTTATGATTTATGTTACAAAGCAAAAAAAACAAAAACAGAAAAAAACGATAAGCAGCTAGTGCTTAGTGGTAGTTTTGATAAAACTCTCCTAAGTAATGATGATCCCACCTTATTTAGACAAGCCAGGGGTCAATGTGGCCTTATTTGCTTCTGGTTTTCATTAGTGGTGTTCTCTCTGTGTAGCATCACACTTCCCACCAGCCCCATGAATACACAGAGGATTCATGCTTCAGTTCTGCATGTATTAAGGATGCAGCCATAGCAACTACTATCATTAATGAACTATTTGCTTATGCAGTAATAATTAACTTCCATTACATTACTTTGTGTGATTACTTTCTTAATTGCCTGAATTATGCATCCATTTAATATTTAATAACCATTCTCAGAAATCAGACACTGGTAAAAAACAAATTGCTCACAGTTTCCTTGCAATAATTAAGCTCACAAGAATAAATGAAACCTTTTAAAAACAAATGCCTTGTGATTATAACCTTGCATATAGAACAAGATCCTAAATTAGTTATTTATTACATCTAAATTTAAGTCCAAATAGTGCATTTTTCACTTACGCCCCGGGAAATCAACCTGCACCATACCTGATATCAACAACAGAATTAAGTGCCTTCCAATTTCTTTGGGAGTCACAAACTGCATTAATATTTATTACCATGCAAAATTCAAAAGTCCTTAAAATATTGTATGTTTATTATTTATTTCAACTTGGCATCTCTCTTATACAAAGTAAGTAAGATGTTTAGCTGCAGATTAAAGTGTTATGAAATGAGATCAATAGCTCTGCATTAGGATGGGCTATTGTGAGCCTCCCCCATTCTTTTCTGCTTCCTGGCCCAGACACACACACACACACACACACACACACATACACGCACACACACGCCCATTCACTCATCTCCTAACCCCTCTAACACAGAGAAAACACACACACACACACACACACACACACACACACGCGCGCAATCTGTTTTTAACCAAGCCGAAAGAGATCCATGGCAATTGTTCCTCATACACTGACACTCACAACCAGGCAATTGGATCGCCTTGCCTTTCAGGCTACCAGCTACAGTTCTCAGAACCCCGTGCCCTTCTACCTTCACCCAAGCAAAGCCACGTGCTGATTTGCAAAGTGATAATGCCATTATCCTATTGCACATCAGCTTCAGTTCCCTCTGGCTTGCAAAGTCATCGCTGTCTTAACAAATAAAATGTGCAACTGCTTCATCATAGGTTTCCTTGGTGAATAGATTTTATTGAATCTGGACAAGACAGCTTTTTTATTTTTTTTTCTTCCTGGGACTGCATCTGCAAAATTGTTCTGCCATTCCACACTGATTATGGCAGCCGTGTACAGACGTGTTTATCTGAACCATAACCATGTTAGGCTTAAGCTACAGGGACACTGGGATGTTATTTACCCACTGTTACCCCATGCATAAAGAATATACACAAAATAATGTGTGCCCCATGAAAAGGGGGGAGGGGAGACTAAAAGCATTTTGTACCAAATGAGCTAGACCTGAAAAATAGGTGCTGCCTAAGAGATTACACATGGAGTGCCAAGCGAATAACTTAGATGAACCGTTTCCCTACCAGAGAGGAGAATCTTTTCCAACGCAAGGGAATAGCCATGGGAAAGGGGTAGCGTTGGAGGTGGGGGTTGATTTGTGGAGAATAACTGGAGTTTGCGGTGTGGCAAGTCAACAGTAGCTGTTATTCTGAGTTTCTAAACTGAGTTAAATTGATGCCAATCTCGCTGACTGTTGTTACAGTGGGCAGAGTCATTAGGATTTGCTTTTTAAATGATCTCTCAGCCTGTAAGGCTGAGAGCTGCTAGCAAGGCAAGGTTAGAGAGAAAATGATAGCAGTATGTTGATGCTTCACAGACCTCATGATAGTTTCCGTCTGTCATTATTTACGTCTGACTAGATGCGTCATGTCAGCTACCTAGAAGGCACTCTAATATGAGGCTCTTGTTTGCCTCCGCTCTTGTGCAGCCAGACTGGGATACTATTATTTTTGCATCACTACACTTAGGTGAAGCTGGTTTCAATCTTTCAGTAATGACACACAAAAGAAATAAAAATGGTCATGTCCAAGTTTTTATACATGCTTGTATTCTAACAGGCCTCGTTAGCACGGCACAGAAAAAGAAAAAAAGTGAATTTAAATCAATAAACAGACATTTATTAAAAGGTCAGCTTAATTTTATTTGTTTCCATTTCTTCGCCAATATTTTAGGTTAAATTATTTTCCTTTGGCTTTTGATTAGTGTCATTGTTGTTGGATGGACTCCCTTGGGGAAGACCTATAAAATGAGTATTTGATCAAATTTGTTTATGTTGCTTAATATCATCTTATATCATTTTTATAAATTCTATCAGGTCCACTCTAAATAAAGCCACATGAAAAGCCTTTGTTTTATATTTATATTATTGGTACCTTTAAGGACAAATTTTCAGACAATATGCCTTTATCTGAAAAGACAAAAAGATCACAGAGATCACAGTGATTTTTCAAATCTAAGACGCTCTTTTCATATTTCAGGGAAAAATAATAATATAACCAAAATAAAACAGGATATTTGTGTTGTCCTTCACCAAGACTGTCTTAACAAATGAAGGTACCACTGTTGTATACCTGTCCCTGCTAGTGAAAAGAAATGTTAGCTGAAAATATCCTGGAATGTGAGAATTTATTGGTATCATTCTAAACTGAAAGTTGCACCATAGCTTTGGCACGAAGCACATTTTAATAAGGACAAAATATTCTAGGTTGATTTTTCCCTTAGGCTTTAAAAATAGAATATATATAGCCAGTATATATGAATGAAACAATCTACAAACACAATTGAAAATACAAAAGCATACAGATATGTGCACTATATTAGTAATAACATGTAAGCAATTTATAATTTTTACATGCATAATTTGAATCAAAGACTGGAAGAGGGACCATTTAAAAAATAAAACAACTCAGACAGACATAAAAATACATGTGCCTCTGGGAAACATGTTTGTAAAGTTTCCACAAGGATTCTATATTTAAACAATAAATAACACTGTCATGTCCAGAAAATGAGTTGTTACTCTACCATAAGAAATTTAGAGGTTAGAGGGAAACATGCGAAACTGTTCTGCCTTCTGGATTCTAAGCATTTAACAGAACGTCGTGATTAGTATTAACAGAACAGATTTCTATCAGGAATCTCGGTCATTCTGAAATCGCCTGGCACTTGGTCCCCTTATATAGAAGTGGGTGTATTTTTGATGTCCGCACAAGCCTCATAAGCATGAAAGTGTGATAATAGAAATCTCTTTTTGGTTTTGAAGACCAGGCACTGACTT
Organism: Heterocephalus glaber; assembly: GCF_053883595.1. NCBI lineage: Eukaryota > Metazoa > Chordata > Mammalia > Rodentia > Bathyergidae > Heterocephalus > Heterocephalus glaber. Next base: position 54,978,045 of record NW_028258143.1, read on the forward strand.
CAGGAGATGATACTTTCAGATTAATGCATTTGTGTCCGTGGCACATTTTTATAAACTTACGGGTGAGTACTGAATCAAGACTGAATGAAATGTCCTGCACACATACACATTTTTAAGATATCATAGAATTTGCTTTTTTAACCAATACCATATCGTAAAACCACTAAGACAAATACAGGAAATTGAAGTTAAATCATTCACCTTCTCACCACCCTTTCAAATTTTAAATTACTTTCATTTCGGCACAAATCTTAAAATACTTTTTTAAAAAACGGTTTGCTGGAGGCATTTTTCTTACCTCCTGCCCAAACTACATGTGAGTTGTGGCAAAAAATGAACAGTAGGTGGCAGTCAAACCACTAAACTGTTTCAGGGCTTCATTAACCAGGATCTGTTGTTAAAGAGTAATAGGAAAGGACTGTATTTTTCCATTTTAAAGAATTCATTTTATAATTAATCTTGAAATACATTTCTAAGGTCCCAAGCTGCTGAAAGAGTGAGTTTATTGCATCCTTAAGCGAACGAGCCCAGATAAAAGTGATTTAATTCAAGAACTCTTCCTGCTCTGTCTAGGCACCTCCCCCCAGTTCTCCGATATTACACTTTTAATGTAGGTCTTCGTGCACTTTGGAAGTGGCGGACATGATCAGCACATTTTGGGGCTGGAGCCTAGGGCTGTGTAAGCCATGCTTGTGTGCTTTTTGTAGGTTTTAAATAAGCTGCAGGAACTTTTTCCTCCCCTCATGCTATAGACAGAATGTTTAGAGTTCTCTTTTGTGCCTCAGAAGATAAAGTGGTTTTTCAGGGAGAAAGTCTTAGAGGAGCAACTGAAACTCAGGAGAAACCTCCTTAAAGGCAGAGAATTAGAGACGTCTGAAAATCCAGAAGTGAGAGTGAAAATTACTAGAGTGAGTAGCTTTGGATAGGAGACCATGCCATCTTCATGAGAGGAAGGACCCCATGTGTTGGGCTCCCTAGGGGTTCCCACGGTTGAGACAGAGTCCCAGGCACACAGTAAATCTTCAGGGAATTTGCCAAATGAATCAGAGTGGTCAGGATCCAAGTCCTACTCACTTCTCAGGTGTGAATCCTAAAGTTTTTGCTGCTGTCTCAGTTTTATCACAGAGAAGGATAAAACTGCAGTATTGCCCCCCACCACTGTCCTTCCCACCATTACGGTGAATTGCTCTCACTGGAGACTGACTTGCTGCACCAAAACAATACAGCAGGGCATGACTCCAGTAGTCACTTTGGAATGTAAATGATGCCTCCATTCCTGTGCAAATATTAGCCACAATTGTTACTAAAAACTAAGCTCATGGTATAGAAAAAGCAAACTATTTAAGTAGCAGTGAGCTAAAAGTTGAGTCAACTTCATCAGTTTACTTACTTGCACATGCTTTGGTTTCTTCATCTCAAAGGTGAATACATATAGTAATGGTGGCTGTTTTTTAAGATTATTATAAAATTAAATAGTACTTGTAAAAAACTTAGACTTGTCAGCCACATGGGTAGCCCTCACTAAATACCATTTCAGTGAGACATGTTTCAGTAAATGAACTTGGTAATATAAATAAAGGCTCGCACAATAACCAGCAGTCCCTCAAAAATGAAGTATGACATAAAAAGGGATATGTTTTAAGTTGATCATAAGTTTGGTTTCCTTTTTCTTTTTTGACCCACCTTCAAGGGTAACCAGGTAGTAATTCACACCCGCAGCTCTTCTTTTCCTTCTGCTATGCTTCCTCACATCCTATCCAACTGAGCTCTAAAAACACTTTCCAAACACTGAAAGCTCATCTCCAACCAAAGACTCAAACATTCTCATGAATTTTTATTTTTTTCCTCAAATCTATGCCATAAGTCACTAAAATGGCCAGTTCTGGACAATTAGTTGAGAAGGAGCCATTATAAGGTCATTTCTTTTTGTCCTCCTTTGAAACAGAGAACTGTATTTTGTCAAAACTCAAATCAGATCCCAAGGGAAACTAAGCTTAGTTCAAATGTCAGAAAGGAGGCGACTCAAGCTGTGTTTACAATCTGGCAATTTACTTCCTTCATATACAGCTAGCAGTGGGCAAGCTCTGTAGATCAGATTTTCAGGTTGCAGTAATAAGTATTTTCTCATCTTGCTAAGAAATATTTAGGGAAATAAAACCTTCTTCTCCCCAACCTATCCATTCATTTCTTTCCTCTCCTGGAAAACTCTACAGCATTTTTAGTAAACAAAGTGTGAACTAGTGCATGTCAGAAAAAATAATGAGTCATTTGATAACTTCCTGAGGCACAGGCTTCCTTTTTCCAGAATCTTCTGTTCTCTGAGGTGACTCATGAAGGAGGTCAAAATATTAAGTTTGAGCAATTTAAGAGACATTGAGTAATTTAAAACTGAAATATTCACTACAAAACTCATTCATTTAAATTACATGAAAATCCTAGAAAGACTGTATAATTAGGATCCCTGTAAGTCCTCAGGCAGTTTCAGTGGAGTTTAAGAGATTGCTTTAATAAAATATAACAAGGTTCCTTTTGTTTTTCATAAAATATTGTATTCCCTCTTGAAATGTAACAATTCCTTAATGAAATCACAGCCCCTTTATTCTTAGGGGATACTTTTTATGTTTTGAGAGATCAACAATGTCAAAACAATTACTATAAATTAGTACCAGACAAACGTCAGAAGACTCAGAGGTTGGTTAGTTCAAACTTAGGAAGTCTCATATGAACCCTTGTGATGGTTCTAGTCAAAAATCTTACCTGGTAAGGTGCTCCCACAAGAGGCCAAAGGGCCAGAGGCAATACAAGTTTCTATAGCAGAGAAAATAGTGGGTAAGGAGAGAGAGTAAATATGATTTTCATTAGTTTATTACCCACTTCCAGGATTAGCCCAAGAAAATAATAAGAATCTCTGGACATGCTTTTTTGTTTCTGTTTGTTTGTTTGTGATGAGAAATAATTTCTTGTGATGAGTTGGAAGACTTTTGAGACAAAAGTAATTTCATAGTTGGTACGTGTAAAGTAATACCTATGACTGGATTACCAGTAATGAGTTTCTACTAAGCCAGAAACACATACTTTCATTTGGCTCGCAGAAAGTGAAGTCAGTTCTGGTGCCCACCTAATGGTGGTCAGAATGTTATGGCCAATGCCACACACACTTGACACAATTCATTAGGAGCTAAGAGAATTGAAGGAATCAGCTCATTTGCCAAATTAATTTCCTTTTCTTGTATTATTATAGAATCCTTGCAAAATATCTTAATTTCAGACAAAGTTCAGACAAGTTAAGTCGATTGTACCTTTATGGGTTAGATAAATAAGTGAAGTCTGGATAATGATGTGAACCGAAAGTGTTCTGGAAGGGTTCCGGTCTTATTTGGCTTTTTATTTTCTCAACGATTAGGTTAAAGTTATAAAAGCTGTGCCTAGCAAACCCTCAGAAAACAAAGTTTGATGGGGAGACTTGTTATGTTAGATGACACCATCAAGATTAAAAACAATAAGTGGAAATATACACTAAAATATATCAAATGAACTTTAACACAGAGTCCTTCATTTAGGTTTAAATACACACACATACATACACACACACACACACACACACACACTGAATTCACATACATGAGAAAAAGGACATTGATTTTTAGTGGTTTGTATATAAATAGTGATGATCTTACTTGACTAAAAGTTCAGAATGAACTAAGAGTATCATATGACTGCCAAAAATACAAATTTAACGGTAGCTAACACATAAACTCATATATCAGGCATTGGTTTAAATTCTCACAAGATTCATTTCACTTATTTCTGTTATCATCATTTTATAGATTAAAATTGAGAAGTAAAGAAAAAATAAGTAATTTATTGCAGGGCAGAGTGAAGATGAGGGTGCCAGCATCTGCCCCAGCACCCACCCTGAATCCACTTGTGCTCAGCTCTGGGAAGGGAACTGCCCCACTGTTCTCTGGGCTGGGATCTGCCTCTCAGCTCCGTACACCTTTTAAGATGGACAGTTACAAAATGCAACATAAACATTGAGAGGCAAAGCTGCTGGAAACAGAGTTGCTTGCCTGGAGTGGAAAAAACTTGGGAAAGTCAGCATAGGTGTTCTCAGATGTCTAGACTAGAACTTGCCAAGGAAAGATTATATTTGTCCATGTATTCCCATTGGGCAAGGAAGTCCAAGGAGAAAAATTCCAACCCAACATATGATCTCACCATGCAAATGGTCTAAATGAGGATCGTTGTGAGATAGAGAGCATATTTGTGTAAGGACGAAGAGGAAGCTGCATCAAAGGGCAGTGCCATGCCATGCCATGGTGATCCTAGGATCCCTTCCAAGATACAAATATTAAGGTAATAAGTGCAGGATGTGAGGTGGAAAGATTGTCTTTGGGAACTACCCTCCACTCACTGCACACACATGTGCTCTTTTATTCTTTCTGTGTATCCTTATATGGTAGCGATTACTAGAAGTGTACAGCTAGTAGATATGATTTCTCAAAAACATTGTAATATACACCCCTCAGTTTCTCTTTCTGTGAATAAAAAATAAAGAAATAAAGGATATGGAAGAAAGGAAGAGAGGAAGTGAAGGAGTGAGAGCAAAAAACAGCAAAGTAAGAAAAACAAATCCACTCATGCTTCTTTCTTTATACTTCTCAAGAATTTTGTGATATCACTATGGTATAACAGATTAGCAAAAATTTAGGGGAAGAAAAGTATGTATTTACAATACACTGCAAATCCAAAATAGTCAAAGATTTTTCACCTGCAGTGCTTAGTTTGGCTCAGTGCCCTGTGTGAATCTTAGATCATAGGTGTGACCCACTTGAATGGGTTAATTGCATCCTGTGTTTTGACTACATTCTCTGTGCCATTCAAACTTGGTACCTGGTGAATGGCTTCTTGATTGAATGGCCATTGACTAAGAATGAGAAGAGCTCAGTACAAAGCTCAATACACCAATAAGAAACAAGTCAAAATGAGATTCTTCATCATTGTGCACAGTGGCATATCTCAGTAGGTAAAAGACCACCCTTTTAGTAATGGGAAGTGGTGACATTTTACATTTAGATGAAGGACATTAAAATGGAGAATACACAGATATGCATGCATACATATGTGCACACATATGTGTAAATGTGTGTTTGTCACAGAAAAAACCCTCAGGATATGGAAATGAAAATAAATACCCAAACCAATTACTCTGATTTTATGCATTCCCAGACAATGAAACATGAAATGTTATTACTAGTTACAACACTTGCCACTTTTCACCCATGTCAACCTTAAAATAAATCTACAGAAACCACTGATTATATAATAAAACTCAAAAATCTTCTAAACTGTTTTAAAATGCAATTTTAAACTTAACTAGTCAAATGCTACATCTAGAATGAAAACATAAGCAAGTCAATTATAAATGTTATAATCTTACAGAGTTGGATATTATATTACATCTATAAGTAAGGTAACAGATGTAGTGTGAATGTAGAAACTGGAAATGATATGACTTATTTTTCAGTTTCCCTAGATTTATTAGGAAGCTTATAATTGTAATATAGAAGCTAAAAAGTATTTGGCCTTTTAGTTAAGAATAGATTTAGGGAGGGAAACATTACATATTACACATAAGGGCAAACTTAAGAGAAATATCAACTAGAGCTAGATAAAAATATTAAGAAAAATGAAACACATTTAAGCCATGAGCTTCCCATCTTGAAATCTTTTCATGCTCCAGATGATTATAGAAATTTTTAAAGTGATAACTTGGACATCATTCTAGAACATTTCTTGATTTCTTCTTCAATTGGAAAGTTAGGAATCACTAAACAAAGTACTAAATATCCTAGCTTACACCTGTAAGAGAAAACTTTTTTGGAAGGGAGATTGCTAGCGGTTCACCAAAAGTTCTCTTCTTCCTAGTATGTAGCTCTGTAATATTTTTCAGCTTCCCTTGCAGCTAGATGTGGCCATGGAACCAGTCTCTCATCAAGAGCAGAACTGATTTGAGGAATTTTCACTCCACCCAAGTTGGGTGGGAATTCCTGGCCCTGGACTTCCCCTGCTAATCCTTTCCTCCATGCTCCAATGGGCTAGAATTTGGAAAACAATGCTCAGAGGACCACCTAACACAAGTGGTAGGAATGCCATCAGTTCCTCACCTTGGAAATATTATGTATGAGAGAAGTAAACTTCTTTGGTTTTGAAGCTACCTTAGCGTTCGTTCTCTTGTTATAGTACTTGAGCATTTTGGAAAACTTAACATAAAGTTTTCCAAAGGGAATTTTCTCAATTAATATAGATTTCAAAGTTATTTTCTTTATCTTGTATATAAAAATATTGAGCTTTGTGGATAGATTTGGAGTTGAATATTTGATGAAACTTATTGGTGCAAAAATGTATGGTGATATTTTTCTATAAAAGTTAACTAAATTATTTTAGATTCTTGTTTTACTTTTTTATTTTCATTCATTTATTAATACAACTACTGCTTTAAAACAAAGCAGAGTAAATTATCTGAGTTCAGGATTTGGATGAAAATTTTCATCTTACATATGCTATTATCAACATGAAAACAACACTCTTAAACTTCCTTGAGTTATTTTTGTGTACAAATTGTTTTACCAGGTACCTCAGGGTGGGTAGGCAGAAGATTGAAGGTTACTGAGCAAAAAAAAAAAAGAGTTAGTATAGCTACTATTCTTAGGACTCCTGTTTTGCAAGTTTGGTCCATAGCTGACATCTGAGAATTAGAATGTCAGGAGGCTTTCCACTCCTCTTCAACTGTTTCACTATCCCTAAACTACAAGCAAATTACGTGATTTATGCTGTTACCTGTTTCATCAGAAAGTCTGGAATCTCGATATGGGCTTTGAAGAGGGTGCCTGGTGATGGTTTCAACAGTTACAGAGTCAAGGCCAATGACAGCAACGTCCCAGAATGTGGCTGTGGTGATTGTATGAAAAGGTTGGCTTTCTGAAGGTGAATTTTTGTCATCCATCTAACAGTGCAGGTGAGTGCCTTGGTTGCCCATATATGGGAGTCTGTCCCGTGGCACATTTCTGCTTTTTCCCCAATTCTTACTGTATTTCATAATCTACTGTGGACTTTATTTTAAATACAGATTTATGAACCCCACACCCCAAAATCCTGACTTCATAAATAAAGGATAGTCTCAAGAATTTGCTCTCTTAATAGATACACCAAAGGATTCTGATGGAGGTGATCCTGGAACTACATTGTAAAAAAATAATTACACTATTTCACATTATCAATTATACATTTTGATCCTTATTTACACTTTTAGTTTCTCATGCCAGAGAAACAATTTGGTATTTACACATGTGTGTCCTATTTATTTCACTGAAGAGTATGGCCTCAATGTACATCCACTTAGCTTTAAATGTCTCTATAGGTAGAAGAGGTCTAAAGGGGTAGGGGAAGTGGGAGGGGTAGGGGAAAGGAAAGAAGGGAAAGGAGAAAAATATGAGGAAAGGATAAAATAGAAACAAAGTCTTTGTAAAGGGGAAGGGTGGAAGGGTTGAAAGGAGGGCAGAGGAATGGGGAAAAAATAAGAACCAAGATATATCATGTAAAGGTACAAGTTCTTAGTGATGAATGTAACTGTATTGTATACCTAAAATGTACCAATAAATTTAATAAAAAATAATAATTACACTATTTTTCTTTGGCTATAACTTCCTGACACACAAGTTTAAATTCTATGAAAAATTAATGACTTGCAATCCCAATGGAAGAAATAAAATAGGCAAAATCCCTTAATACTGTAAGGCTTGTAAGAAGTTTCTCCTTGTTTACTCAAATATTACTGTGGGGAGTTCATATATAGGACATGGCCAGACAATGACCCTAAAAGTAAAGCTGTTCACAAATAAGAAAGTTGGATGTACAGTACTTTGTAAGAGTTGAAAAGTATGCTGTTAAGTTGAGGTGATCAAACATATCTTGTTATGATGATGAGTTTCATCTGTGCAGTTGGAAAGGCTGTAAGGATAGCAAAGCAGGCTCTTTTCCTAACTCCCAACTTTCTCGACCTGAAGTGTCCTCAAGCCGAGATGAAGGCTCATGTAATCACTCCTAGTTCCAGTAGTATTCATTCTCTGCTGTCTTCATACTGTACTACACATTGTAACTATGTACTTAGTGCTCAATACACGTGCATTTGCTCATGCCAAAATATGTGTGAGCATGGTCATTTGCGTGTAACCTGAGGAATCAGTTATGCATTCCACCTAATTGGTTAGCTTCTCCATATCTCTAGTTGTTACAATATTGCCTTTGGGTGCTCTATGACAATTGGTTTCACTGGTAAATGAGTTATAGCTATCTATTCATTCCAATATTATATGCATATATGTGTCATGTACTATGCTAGGTAAAAGATATTTAAAACAATGAGTAAAACATAATTCATGTCCTTGAGAAGCTCACAATCTAGTAAGCAAGGCAGACATGATATATTTATCAACAATAAAATTTGGTAAGTGTTTTAATAACAATATAAAACTGGAAGCACAAGTAAGATTGAACAGCTGGGGAGGGGAAGTTTGGGAATATAAAGAGGCTTTAGAGAGGAGGTGACATTTAAGTAAGCTCTTGAAGCAGGAGCCAGGAGTGTGGTAGGGAAGGGGAAAGCATTACAGACACAACAAACAATATGTGAAAAAAACAGAGCTGTGAACAACTTTGTTATATGTATCTGTGAGAATGGTGGCTATTATCACCATAGAAGTACAACATGGTCAGTTTGTAAAGGGCCATGCCAAGGGGTTTGAGTCATCGTCCATTAGAAGCAACAAGTGATTGAGGACTGATAAGAAGGGGAATTTTAACCCAAAAATACAACTTATCAACAACATAGAGGAGGGATTAGAAAACAGAAAAGTTAATTTGGGAAATTCGCAAATCTCTAGACTAAAGAAGATGAGAATATGACTGTAAGTTTAGAAATGAAGATAATGGAATGAATTTGAAAATGTTTCCAGAGCTTAGGCCCACAATCCTTAATAATAAATTGTATGCAAACAAAGAGAGAGAATGAGCCCTAGAAGAAGAGTAGATGAGGATACTGCTGATTGGAGAGCAATTTGGATGGAAAAGATAACAATGTATATCTATTATTCAAAATTTCTGCACAACCAGATAAAATATAGGACACCTAGTTACATGTGAATTTCAGAGAAACAGAAAAAGAAAATATAACTATGCACCAAAGATTGCGCTGGACACACTTTGTACTAAAAGTGTTATCTGAAATGAAATTTAACTGGCAATCCTGTTTATTGCTTTTGTCCTCTAAATGTGGTAACCTTACCTCAGTTTGTATATCATACTGAATCTCTGAGTCCACTAGATCAGTAAATTGCTGACCCAACAAATGCAAGAACTCAAAATTTTCCACTGAAGGTGATTGTTTCTGATAATTTCTGCCTGTGCTCTGCCTTCCCTGTGCTGATTTTAAATTGGGCTCACACAGCCCAGTACCATTGCTCTATCAGCTAATATCTGTCTTGGGCCATCTCTACCAGACAAATGTAAGTTGTCTCTTACATACTACTGTCCTTGCCCCATTGAGTACCTGATTCACTATTACTGATGTCTGGAATTTCTCATCATCTTCTCTACTTCCAGGCCTCACATGTTTGCATCTTTTTCAGTTGAACAGAGAGAGACTTGCCCCATGTTGTTTACTTTTATATGGAAATAAGGTCTTCCCAGTTGATTTTTAGGCCCTTATTCCTAGTATTCTTTTAAAAAGCTTACAATACAATCTTCTCATTTCCATGGTATCAAATCAACCTTCCAAAGGGGTTCTGGTAAATTCAAGTGTAATCTTACACTGAGAGGCCATGTTTCTAAAGCTGAGCACCACATCACACTTAAGGAGATGATCTACTTAGAAGCCATGTAATCTGGCATTTGTCTCACATTGTTATGTTCTCTAAACTTCTAATCTCTGGTACATCTCATCCCAAAGTTTGGCAGACTAAAGTCCTAGTCCATGAAACTTCTAAGTTCTGTGCAATTAAAGGATTGTGACAAGCTACCAACTGAGAAGGCATGTGCGACATGTATTAAATGTGTTGGAGTCTTAGCTCCCACCAGATCTCAATATATCTCACTATATTTCAATAAATAAATTATGTTCTTAATGCTACAGAAGTCAGACATGGTTAGTCTTTAATCATATTTATAATAATGAACATACTGTTTCTTACAGCATTAAATAATAAGTATTTTAGGCTTTGTGGATCATATATAGTTTTATCACATATTCTTTCTTGTTCTGTTTCACTAGCCATTATAATTGTGAAAACTAGTCTTAGCAGTACATTGTATGAGGGTAGACTGGGATGGATTTGATCTACAGGCCATACCTTTCCAGTCTCTGTTATTTCTAAGAGTAGTAGTATAACATCTTTAGAAATAATAAAAAATGCTAATAAAAATAAATTGGTAAATGAACTATACTACTAATAGGCAGTTCAAATATATAATCCTTATTTTCTGATTTTTTCAATTAAATTCCATAAATTTGAGACTGTTGCTTGTGCTCAAAATGGAATAATAATTACCAGATACACTCTGCCACCTGAAATGAAACAAACAAAATCTACAGCACAATATTTAAAATACTACTTTTGTGTGTGTGGTTTTTTTTTTTTTTTTGGTACTGGGGATTGAACTCGGGTCCTTGCACTTGTGCAGTAAGTGGCGAAACCACTGAGCTAAATCCCAGCCCTAAAATACTGCTTTTCAATACCTGGACATCAGGCAATAAAAGATAGCATTTTCTGAGAAAAGGAATACAAATGAAGTAAGCCTTGAGATTTCTCCAATTTGTTGCTTTGAGATAGTTCCCAGGCAGTAGTGAAGGAAAGAGGAGACTCAAGTCACACTCCTTGAGTTGTGGATTTGGAGCTGAGATCTCAGGAAGAATACAGCAGCTAGAACTTTCAGGACAGGGTTCAGAAAGCAGAGAGCTGTCTCCCACAAATATTTAGCATCTCTCATCTTGCTTTTACATTGACACTCTAGTTCCATCATTAAAAATTTAAATTCAAGACAGGACAACAAACTATTTCCAAATAACTTAACCATGTTCTGAAACAAAGCTCAAAAATATTAATACGAACACAAAAATATTCAACATTCAGAAATATAAAGATCACAATGTCTAGTATCCAATCCAAAATTTTCAGACTCGCAAAAAAGAAAATAAATCCCTAGTAAGGAGAAAATTCAATCAATGAAACTAACTCAGAACTGACATAAACTTTACAATCAACAGACAGGGACATTAAGATAAAAAATTGAACTATATCTGTTATGTTCAAAAGTTAAGAAATTATTTGAAAGATATATTTTAAGATTCCCAAATTGAAATTCGAAAGAATAAAACTATAATGTCTGAAATAAAAAATATCCTGGATGGGATTCATGGATATTACAGAAGAAACAACTAGTGAACTTGAAAATACAGCAGCAGAAATAACCCAAAATAAAACATAGCAAACAAATAGAATTTTAAAAATAAAAAGACCATCAGTGGGTATTTGGACAATTTCAAGGCCAAATATATGTACAATTAGAGTCTCTTAAAGATAGGCAGTGGGGGCCAGAGAAGCTCAGCTGGTCCCAGCACCTGGAAGGAAGCTCCCCCCTGCCATCCCAGGCTCCTAGGGCAGAGAAGGTGAGCTGGTCCCAGCACCTGGAAGGAAGCTCCCCGCCTCCATCTCAGGCTCCTAGGGCAGAGAAGCTCAGCCGGTCCCAGCACCCAGAAGGAAGCTCCCCGCTGCCATCCCAGGCTCCTAGGGCAGAGAAGCTCAGCCGAACCTGGACGGAAGCTCCCCTGCTTCCATCCCAAGCTCCGAGCACAGAGAAGGTGAGCCATGTGGGTGCCAGAAGCACCCCCTCCCATGGAAATGAGAAGACATGTAAACAAGTCTCAAAAACAGACTTCTGGATCACCTACAGCAACCCCAAAGGGAAACGAGAAGGAACAATCTGATACTAAACCACCTGGACTCTCTCAACTGGCAACAAAAGAGGATCTGGGAAAAATGAAATCAGAAATAATTACTCAGATAACAGCAAAGATTTTGCTCATGGTGCAAGACATGAGTAATGAATCTAGAGAGGACACAGATTAAAAAAATAGAGGATCTGAGGAATATGATGGAATTCCAACATAGGAAACAAATGGAATCCATAAAACAGATACAAACAGATTTCCAAGAGATTAAAAACTCCATTGAAAGTCTTCCCAGCAGAATGAACCAATGTGAGGACAGAATTTCACATATAGAAGATAAGATTGCAATTAGTGAGGAGGAAAAGAAAAATTGCTTTAAAATTGTAAGGGAACACAAGAAATCAATCCAGCAGCTGCTAGATGATGCAAAGAAGAATAACATAAGACTGATTGGAGTCAATGAAGAAAGAGGAGAGAGTGCCGATGACATAAAAAAACTGTTCACAGAAGTGATGGCAGAAAACTTCCCAAGGAGGGGAAAAGAACTTGACATACAGATAAGTGGGGCATATAGGACTCCAGCTAGCCTTAATCAAAAAAAATCTACACATAGGCATATAATAGTTAGGATTCCAGAAATCCAACAGAAAAACAAAATTCTACAAGCAGTGAGAGAAAAGAAACAGATCACATACAAAAGAAAGCCCATCAGAATCACAGCAGACTTCTCAATGCAAACCCTCAAGGCAAGAAAAGCTTGGAGTGATGTATTTCAAGCCCTAAAGGAAAACAGCCTCCAACCCAGATTGATGTACCCTGCAAAACTATCTTTCAAAATTGATGGAGAAATAAGATACTTTCATGGCAAAGAGCACCTCAGGAACTTCATGAACACCAAACCAGCACTCCAAAAAATTTTAGACAATACCCTAGGAAAAGACAATGAGGATCACAACCCCAGGAAACCCAGCAGAATGAATCCATTGGGCATGACAAATTAAACACAAAGCAGGAGAATCCAACAAAAAGAAAAAGTCATGACAAGGCTTTTAAAACTTTTGACTTCGTCTCCCTAATGAGTGTATAATTCAATCTTGTTATTATACTGATTAGTATTTTTTTGATTCTAGAGTTGCACATGATTCCTTGTGCTATACTGGCTATTTATCATCTTCTTACATCTACATTTTAATTGGGTTTTCTATTAATGAGCTCTAAGAATTCTTTATATATTCTGGTCATAGGTTGTACGTATTGTAAATATGGTCTGTTTAAGGACTACTTTTCATTTTAATGATGTCATTTAAAGTTCTAAATTTTGATGGAATCTCATTTATCAATTTTTTTCTTTTATACATCATGTCTTTTGTATCCTAGGTAGTTCTTGCCTACCCTGAATTCATAAATATTTCCCTTATAATTTCTTCTTAAAGTTTTATACTTTTAGGCTTTCTTATTTAGGTTCATAGATCCCTTCAAGTTATTTTCATGTATGGAAATAAAGAGTTGAGGTTAATTTTTTATATACAGATACCAGGTGTTCTAGTGCCGTTTGCTGCAAACACTATCTCTTCCTCGGCTCTTGAATTGAGTTTATATTCTATAAAATGCTAATGTTAAATAATCTTTCAAAACTCAATGGACCATATATGTGTGGTTCTATTTCTAGATTCTCTGTTTTATTCAAATCATCTATACGTCTTTCCTTACACCAACACTGCCTTGATTACTGTAGCTTTAGAAGAAGTCTTAAAATTAGGTACTAAACATCTTCCAACACTGTTTTTGTTTTTGTTTTTAACTTTTCTAGGTCCTTTGTACTCCTACATAACTTTCAAATTTCAATATCCAATTCTTCATTTATAGCAAGTATACACAGACCTGAATTTTTATATATACCTTGTGTTTTCTAATCCTGCTAAATTCAAGTACAAGTCCTAGGGGCTCCTAGAGATTTCTTAGTATTTTCTCTGTAGATGATCATTTCATCTACATATAAAGATTTTGCTTCTGCCATGCCAATCCTATCCTAGTTGTGTCATTTTATTGCCAGACTATTTTGGTGGGGACTAGGTTTCAAAGTTTAATGGACAGATAAAGAGTAAGCATATCTGCCCTTGTTCCCCACCTTAAGGAGAAAGCATTGTATCTTCTCCATTTATATAAGGCATTCTCACTGGAAGTATGGAGTATATGTCTTTGATCTGTTGAGAAGTTTCTGTTCTACTTCTAGTCTCCTGATAGCTTTTACCATGAATAGCTGTAGAATTTAGGCCAATACTTTTTCTCCAACTAGTGACAGGATCATATGGCTTTTTCCTTTCCTCTGTTTAAATGATGACTTTTGGGGGTAGATCTTCCAATGCTGAGCCAACACTGCCATCCCTATAACAAAACCACTTGCTACATCCTGCCAGATCTGACTTCCAATAGATTGTTTTGTTAAACAAATTTCTATCTATGTTCATACTTTTTTCTTATCTTATCTTTATCCAGTTTTAGGATTAGCACAATGTTGAGTTCCTAAAATGAGGGGAGAAGCGTTCCTTCTTTTTTCTGCTTTAATTGTTTGATATAATTTATCAGTTAAAATGTTTATGAGCCTGCTGTTGTCATATAGGTAGGTTTTCAAGCTAGGAATATACTTTCTTTAATAGGTGCTATTCAAATTTTATATTTCCTCCAGAGTTAGTTTCATTAATTTGTCTTCCAAGATATTTTTTAGAAGTTGTCAAATTTATTTCAAAACAGATTTTTGTAATATGCTTTCTATATCCTTTTAAATTCTGTAAAATCTGTGGTAATGTCTCCTAGATCTTAATATTGTAATTTTAAAAATGTATAACTGATATTGTGTAACAGGAAGAAAAGATCTAAAAGACCAGGGGAATTGGGAGGGGTAGGGGAAGGGAAAAAAGGAAAGGAAAAAATATGAAAAGAGGAAAAAAATGGAAACAAGGTGTTTGCAAATAGGGAAGGGTGGAGGGGGTGAAGGGAGGACAAGGGAAGGGGAAAAACATAAGAAGCAAGATACTCATGCAAAGGTACAAGATCCCAATGATGAATGCAACTGTATTTTATACCGAAAATGTACCAATAAACTTAATGGGGGGGAAAAAAAGATAGGCAGTGGAAATAAAAAAGTATTTAAAGAAGTAATGGCTGAAAATTTTTCCAAATTTGGTGAAAACTATAAACCTACAAATTCACAAATATCAATGAATTGCAACTACAAAAACCATGAAGAAAATTATGTTAAGACATATCATAATCAAATTTCTGGCAGAGGAAGGGGATTCCAGGCTGCCGTACCACTGCTCTCAGAACAGAGTAAGGGGCTTTTGAACTGTCGTACCACTGTTCCCAGCAAAGAGACAGTGAGCCGCCTGGGCACCAACAGCACACATCCACCTTGACCCCTCTCATCGAAATGAGAAGACATGTAAATAAGTCTCAAAACCAGACTTCCAGATCACCTACAGCAACCCTAAAGGGAAATGAGATGGAACACTCTGATACTTAACCACCTGGACTCCCTGAACTGGCAAAAAAGAGGATCGGCAAAAAATGAAATCAGAAATAATTTCTCAGATAACAGCAGAGATTGTGCTCATAGTGCAAAACATGATTAATAAACCTAGAGAGGAGCTGAGGAACATGATGGAATCCCAACATAGGAAACAAATGGAATCCATAAAACAGATGCAAACAGATTTCCAGGATATTAAAAACTCCATTGAAAGTTTTACACAGCAGAATGAGCCAATGTGAGGTCATAATTTCAGACGTAGAAGATAAGATTGCAATTAGTGAGGAGGAAAAGAAAAATTGCTTCAAAATTGCAAGGTTCCATGAGAAATCATTCCAGCAGCTGCTAGACGATGCAAAGAAGAAGAACATAAGACTGATTGGAGTCAACAAAGAAACAGGAGAGTCTTCAGATGACATAGAAAAAAACTGTTCACAGAAGTAATGGGAGAAAACTTCCCAAGCAGGGGAAAGGAATTTCACATACAGATAAGTGAGGCATATAGGAATCCAATTAGCCTTGATCAAAAAAAATCTACACATAGGCATATAATTGTTAAATTCCAAAAACCCAACAGAAGAACAAAGTTCTACAAGGAGTTTGAGAAAAGAAACAAAACACATAAAAAGGAAAGCCCATCAGAATCACAGTAGACTTCTCAATGCAAACCCTCAAGGCAAGAAGAGGTTGGAGTCATGTACTTCAAGCCCTAAAGGAAAACAGACTCCAGCCCATTGATGTACCCTGCAAAACTATCTTTCAAAACTGATGGAGAAATAAGATACTTTCATAACAAAGAGCACCTTAGGAACTTCATGAATACCAAACCAGCACTCCAAAAAGTTTTAGAAAATGTCCTAGGAAAAGATGAGGAACACAACCCCAGGAAGCCCAGCAGAATGAATCCATTGGGCACAACAAGAAATTAAATGCAAAGGGGGAGAATCCAACAAAAAGAAAAAGTCATGACAAGGATAAGTCAATATGTATCAGTTACAACTATCAATGTTAATGGTCTCAGTTCACTAATCAAAAGAAATAGACTAGCAGAATGGGTCAAGAAGCAATATCCAACAATATGCTGCATACAAGAAGCACACTTAATTCAAAAAGAAACTCATAGACTGAAAGTTAAAGAGTGGGAAACAATATTCCATGGAATGGGAACCTGAAAAAAAAGCAGGAGTGGCTATCCTTTTTGAAGATCAAGTGAATTTCAAACCAACACTGATTAAGAGAGACAAAGAAGGACACTATATCCTTGTAAAGGGAACAATCCAACAGGAAGAGATGACAATCACAAATATATACGCACCAAATGCTAGTGTTCCCAACTATATAAAACAAACACTAATGGACATGAAAAGTCATATAAGCACTAATACAATAGCAGTGGGGGACTTCAATACCCCACTGTCACAAACAGATAGATCAACTAGACAAAAAATAAGTAATGAAATACTAGAACTCAATCAAACTCGAACGAATGAACTTAACAGATTTTTTTTTTCGTTTTTTTTTTAGTTCTTTTATTGGTACATTTTAGGTATATAATTCATTTATATTGATCATTGGGTGTTTGTACTTGTACATGACATATCTTGGTTCTTATTTTTTTCCCCCACTACCTGTGTGCCTTTCACCCCCTCGACCCTATTTACATAGATTTCATTTCCATTTTTTTTTTTCTTTTCTCATAGTTTTTCCTTTCCCTCTTTTCCTTTCCCCTTCCCCTCCCTTCACTCCTTCATCTTTGGACCTTTTTTCCTATTTCAAATTATCAATCATTCATTTTAATCATTTTAACTCTTGTTTACACTATCAGTTTCTCACACTAGAGAAACTATTCGGTATTTACACATGTATGTCCTATTTATTTCACTTAGAGTATGGCCTCGATATGCATCCATGTAGCTATAAATGACTCTAGTTTTTCATTCTTTATGGCTGAGTAGTACTCAATTCTATAAAAAACCCTACATTTTCTTTATCCAGTTTTCAGTTGATGGGCACTTGGGCTGCTACCAAGCTTTAGCTATTACAAACTGTGCCGCTATGAACATGGGTGCACATATATCACTGTGGTATGATTCTTTTAATTCTTTGGGGAAGATCACCAGCAGGGGAATAGCTGGGTCAAACGGGACCTCTAGTCCTAGTTCTTTGAGGTATCTCCATACGGACTTCCACAGTGGTTGCACCAGTCTGCACTCCTACTAACAATGGAGAAGGGTTCCTTTCTCCCCACAACCCCTCCAGCATTTGTTATTTGTTGATTTCTTGATAGCAGCCATTCTTTTTTTTGTATTAAATTCTTTTATTGGTACATTGTAGGTATACAACACAATTACATTTCTCATTGGGAATTGTACCTTTACATAATGCATCTTGGTTCTTATTTTTTCCTCATTCCTAGCCCTCCCTTCCCTATTTACAAAGACTTTATTTCCATTTTTTCCATTTCTCATCATTTTTCCTTTCCCTTCTTTCCTTTCCCCTGCCCCTCCCACCACCCCTACCCCTTTGGACCTTTTCTTCCTATTTTGCATTATCAATTATTCATTCTAATCATTGGTACATTTTAGGTATACAATATAATGACATTCATCATTGGAAATTTGCACCTTCCCATAGTCTCTCTTGGTTCTTATTTTTCACCCTTGCCCAGCCCTCCCTTCAACCCCTCCATTCCTCCCTATTTACAAAGAATTTGTTCCTATTTTTCCATTTTCTCATATTAATCCCATTCCCTTCTATCCTTTCCCCTAGCCCTCCCACTTCCTTCCCCTTTGCCCCTTTTCTTCCTATTTCACATTACCTATTATACATTTCAGTCCTTATTTACACTTTCAGTTTCTCACACCAGAGAAACTATTCGGTATTTACACATGTGTGTCCTATTTGTTTCACTTAAGAGTATCACCTCAATGTGCATCCACTTAGCTATAAATGTCTCTAATTTCTCATTTTTTATGGCTGAGTAGTACTCCATTTTATTAAAAAATCACATTTTCTTTATCCAGTCTCCAGTTGATGGGCATTTGGGCTGTTTCCAAGTTTTAGGATAGCAGCCATTCTTTCTGGAGTGAGGTGGAATCTCAGTGTTGTTTTCATCTGCATCTCTCGAATGATGAGTGATGTTGAACATTTTTTCATATATTTGTTTGCTGCTTTTACTTCTTTGTCTGAGAAATGTCTGTTCATTTCAGATGCCCATTTTTTAATTGGGTCTTTGAATTTGGGGGCTCTGATTTTTTATAATTCTTTATATATTCTAGACAGTAAAATCG
Organism: Heterocephalus glaber; assembly: GCF_053883595.1. NCBI lineage: Eukaryota > Metazoa > Chordata > Mammalia > Rodentia > Bathyergidae > Heterocephalus > Heterocephalus glaber. Next base: position 54,996,865 of record NW_028258143.1, read on the forward strand.
ATATACCTTTAGCCCACTTTAACAGATGTTTAAAGAGTGTTCCACCCTCACAAAATCAGAATACACATTCTTTTCAGCTGCACATGGGTCGTTCTCCAAAATAGACCACATACTCACTTATAGAACATGTTTAAGTAAGTGCAAAGGAATTGAAGTTATCCCCTGTATATTATCAAACCATAGTGCGATGAAATTGGAGATCAATAGGATAAGAAACCACAAAATTTCATAAGCACATGGAAATTGAACAACAGACTTCTGAATAACCAATGGGTCACAGAGGAAATTAAAGAAGAAATCAGACAGTACAACATATCGGAATCTATGGGAAACAATGAAAGCAGTCTTATGAGGGAAATTCATAGCAGTGAATACACATATTAGGAAAACAGAGCGAGCCCAATTAAATAACCTGATGCTCAACCTCAACTTTCTAGAAAAAGCAGGACAAACCCAAAGCTCATATAAGGGAGGAAATTATAAAGATCAGAGGAGAAATCAATGCAATGGAGACTAAGAGAATGATACAAAAAATTAATGAAGTCAAGAGTTGGTTCTTTGAAAGAATAAACAAATTGACAAACCCTTCGCCAACCTTATCAGAAAAAAGAAAGAAAAGGCCCAAATCCATGCAATTAGGAATGAAAAGGGTGAAATTACAATGGACCCAGCAGAAATCCAGAGGATCATCAATACCTACTTCCAGAACCTATATGCCAATAAGATGGAAAACACGGAAGAAATGGACAGATTCCTAGATACATATGAATTACCAAAGTTGAACGAAGAAGACCTAAAATTTCTAAACAACCCAATATCAATCAATGAAATTAAAAACATAATTAAAAACTTATCAACTAAGAAAAGCCCAGGTCTTGATGGCTTCACTGCTGAATTCTACAAGACATTTAGAGAGGAACTACTGCCACTACTGTTTCAAATCTTCAATGAAATTGAAAGGGAAGCAATACTCCAAAATTCATTCCTAGAAGCAAGCATCACCTTGATCTCCAAAGCAGAGAAAGACCCAACCAAAAAAGAGAACTATGGGCCAATCTCACTAATGAACATAGATGCAAAAATCCTTAATAAGATACTGGCAAATAGAATGCAGAAGATCATCAAGAAGATCATACACCCTGATCAAGTGGGATTCATCCCAGGGATGCAGGGATGGTTCAACACATGCAAATCAATCAATGTAATACACTATATCAATAGAGCCAAGTACAAAAACCATATGATTATCTCCATAGACGCAGAAAAAGCATTTGACAAAATCCAACATGCATTTATGATAAAAACCCTACAAAAAACTAGAATAGATGGTCTCTACCTCAAACTGATAGAAGCCATCTATGAAAAACCAACAGCCAATATCATACTAAATGGTCAAAAACTTAAATCCTTCCCACTAAACTCAGGAACAAGACAAGGATGTCCACTATCACCACTCTTGTTCCATATAGTTTTGGAAACATTAGCCACAGCAATTAGACAAGAGAAAGAAATAAAAAGAATAAAGTTAGGAAATGAAGAAGTCAAATTGTCATTATTTGGCGATGACATGATTCTCCATATAGAACACCCCAAGAACTCCACCAAAAGCCTTCTAGACTTAATAACCAAATTCAGTAAACTAGCTGGTTACAAGGTCAACACACAAAAATCAATAGCTTTCCTCTACACGAATGACAGACTCACTGAGAGAGAAATAGGGCAAATAATTCCTTTCACAATAGCATCCAAAAACCTGAAATACCTAGGAATCAACCTAACAAAAGAAATCAAAGACCTCTTCTCTGAAAACTATGGCACTCTGAAAAGAGAGATTGAAGAGGATATCAGAAAATAGACATCCCCTGCTCCTGGGATCAATATAGTGAACATGGCCATACTTCCAAAGCTGCTACAAAGTTTCAATGCAATTCCAATTAAGATCCCAGCAGCATACTTCACAGACCTTGAGAAAATAATCCAAAAATTCATTTGGAACAACAAGAGACCTAGAATAGCAAAAGCAATTCTTAGTAACAGAGACAGGGCAGGGGGTATCACAATCCCCACCTTGCAACTATACTACAAAGCTACTGTGATAAAAACAGCATGGTCCTGGCACAGAAACAGATCTGAGGACCAATGGAACAGATTAAAAGATGCAGAAACAATGCAAGACACACTCAGCCATCTCATCTTTGCTAAAGGAGCCAAACAACCTCACTGGAGGAAAGATAGCCTCTTTAATAAATGGTGCTGGAAAAATTGGGTTTCAACTTGCCAAAGATTAGAACTAGACCTATATCTCTCACCATGCACTAAACTAAAATTAAAATGGATTAAAGATCTAAATATTAAAACAGAAACACTAAACCGGCTGAAAGAGAGGTTAGGTCAAACTCTTGAAAACATTGGCGTAGGAAAAGATTTCATGAACAAAACCTCAGTTGCCTGTGAACTAGCACAAACAATGAACAAGTGGGATCTCTTCTAACTAAAAAGCTTCTGCACAGCAAGAGAAACCACCAGCAGTGAAGAGACAACCCACAATGTGGGGAAAAAATCTTCACCTGCTGTTCCTCAAAGGTCTACTATCAAGAATCTATAAAGAATTTTTAAAAATCAGACCTCCCAAATTTAAAGACCCAGTCCAAAAATGGGCATCTGAAATGAACAGACATTTCTCACACAGAGAAGTAGAAATAGCAAATAAATACATGAAAAAATGTTCAATATCGCTGGTCATTTGAGAGATGCAAATGAAAACAATGCTGAGATTCCACCTCACTCCAGAAAGAATGGCTGCTATCATGAAATCAACCAATAACAGATGCTGGCGGGGCTGTGGGGAAAGAGGAACACTGCTCCACTGCTGATAGGAGTGTAGACTTGCGCAACCACTGTAGAAATCAGTACGGAGATACCTCAAAGAACTAGGACTGGAAGTCCCATTTGACCTAGCTATTTCCCTGCTGGGTATCTTCCCCAAAGAATTAAAAGAATCATACCACAGTCATATATGTGCACCCATGTTCATCGCAGCACAGTTTGTGATAGCTAAAACTTGGAAATAGCCCAAATGCCCATCAACTGGAAACTGGATCAAGAAAATGTGGTTTTTTAATAAAATGGAGTACTATTCAGCCATCAAAAATGAGAAATTAGAGACATTTATAGCTTAGTGGATGCACATTGAGGTGATACTCTTAAGTGAAATAAATAGGACACACGTATAAATATCAAATAGTTTCTCTGGTGTGAGAAACTGAAAGTGTAAATAAGGACTGAAATGTATAATAGGTAATGTGAAATAGGAAGAAAAAGGGCAAAGGGGAAGGAAATGGGAGGGGTAGGGGAAAGGAAAGAAAGGAATGGAATTAATATGAGAAAATGGAAAAATAGGAACAAAATCTTTGTAAATAGGGAGGACTGGAGGGGTTGAAGGGAGGGCTGGGCAAGGGTGAAAAATAAGAACCAAGAGAGACTATGTAAAGGTGCAAATTTCCAGTGATGAATGTCATTATATTGTATACCTAAAATGTACCAATGATTAGAATGAATAATCGATAATGCAAAATAGGAAGAAAAGGTCCAAAGGGCTAGGGGTAGTGGGAGGGGTAGGGGAAAGGAAAGAAGGGAAAGGAAAAATGATGAGAAATGGAAAAATGGAAATAAAGTCTTTGTAAATAGGGAAGGGTGGAGGGGGTGAAGGGAGGGCTAGGAATGGGCAAAAAATAAGAACCAAGATGCATCATGTAAAGGTACAAGTTCCCAATGAGAAATGTAATTGTGTTGTATACCTAAAATATACCAATAAAAGAATTTAAGAAAAAAAAAAAAAAGAAGTCAGTGGAATAACGTTGATGGTATTTAAAAAATAAAACTGCAAACCTATTATTCTATACTCAGAACTAATATATTTATAAATTAAAGCGAAATAAAGAATTTTCAGACTAAAAGAATTCATCAAAGTAGATACACATTAAAAGAAATGTTAAAATAATTATTTTGAGAAGAGAAAAATTATATGTTAGAAATGAATCACAAAAAAATCTAATTAATTCAAAAGAAATCAGAGAAGAATAAAATAAAGAACAAAGGAAAGATGAGACAAATAAAAATAATAGTACCATGACAGGTTTAAGTCTAACGATGTCAATAAACATATTTATTGATATGCAACTATAAACACCTCACCTGAAAGGCAGATATAGTCAGATTGGATAAGAAAGCAAGACCATATATTGCCTACATGAAATACACTTTAAATATAAAGACACAAAGAGGTTAAAAGCAAAATGCAGGAAAAATATGCTAATACTCGACAAAAGAAACATACAGCAGCTACATTAATATTAAGACAAAATAGATTTAAGAGCAAAGACTATTACCAACAATAAAAAAGGTAATTTCATAATTAAGAGGTCAATCCATTACAAGGACTTACATCAATAATAACATGATCTCTTAAAGGTCTCCAAAAATCTGGAACGTAAATAATACAAGTTAAAATAATCTATTGGTTAAAGAACAAATGCTTAGGACTCATGAAAATGGAAACCCAACATGTCAAAGTTTATGATACAAATTTCTGAGAAATGGTCTCAAATCAATGACCTCAGCTTTTACCTTCAGAAACAAGGGAAAATTGAAAAAGGCAAATGGAACCCAAAATAAGCAGAAGAAAGGAAATAATAAAGATCAGAGAAAAAAAATCAATGAAACAGAAAACAAATAAACCAATAAAGTAAATCAAACTGATGCTTAAAGATATCAATATAACTAATAAGCTTATGAGAGAGACAGAGACAAAGAAAGGGGAGAGAGAGAGAGAAAGAGAGAGAGAGGTTTGCTCTCTGAGTAGGTTGGGCTGTCTTCCAGGAGGGAGCGGCCAGCAGCCCATACTTTACCATTCAAATATGGAAATTTTTTGTTGCTAGACAGAGAATTCCTTCCCTGTATTGAGAAAAAGCCTTCCCTCACCAGAGCAGAGTCTGGGAGCATGTGGGTGGCAATAGGAACACAGGGAGAATCAGCCCAGAGTGGTGCTAAACATGAAGAATAGGCTATAACAGGAAATTCCTCTAACAGGAAATGACAAAAACCAGAAGTGAAATAAATTAGAGGCAAGAGGAAAGCAAAACTCAAGGAAGGAGAAAGAGGCAACCGAGTAGAGTGGAATCAATCATAGTTTTGGAGTTCAGAAAACTCAAGCAAAAACCTAGACCACAAACACAGTGGCATGGTTAGTAACCGTCTGGTTCCAAGCTCTTATGAGGAATGCGGCTCTCCTCTTTTTCTTCCCACACAATCATGCAGCCACTATCGGTGCTCCTCACTCAGCAACTCTGCCAGTCTGTATCCAGTACCCATCCCACAGCCCTGGATGAGGTGCTGAGTGTCCAAAGATGACAGACTGGCCCAGCAAGGTGAGAGGCATTACACTTTGGGACAGGGAGCCTGAAACAACAGGTGTCTGGCCTCGATTTGTGGGTCAGCAAAGGATAGCTGTTCTGCACCTGAAGTGTGCAAAGCAGCCAATCATGTGAAGGAGGGGAACTGGGGACCTAACACTGTGTGTGTGTGTGTTTGTGTGTGTGTGTTTGTGTGTGTGTGTGTGTGTGTACTATTTAGGGTTCTTTAGAGGAACAAAATCAACAGAAAATATATGTATATATACATGTGTATAACATATAATGTGAAATAGGAAGAAAAGGTCCGAAGGGGAAGTGTGAGGAGTAAGGGAAAGGAAAGAAGGGAAAGGAAAAAATATGAGAGAAGGAAAATATATGTATAATTATGCAAGAGTATTACATAATTAGAAGCTTATAGGATCAGAGGTGGGAGAGTCTGCAGCGGCCATCTGCATGCTGGAGATCTGGAGGCGCAGTGGCTGCTCAGCCCAAGAAGATGGAAATCATGGAAAAAGAGGGACCAAAGATGCAGCACCAGTCCAAAACCAAAGGTCTTGAAGCTCCCTGTAGAGTTGGAAGGGTGAAGAAACTGGAGACTCTTGTCCAAAGATGATGGCAGCAAAAGATGCACCAGGCAAGCAGACTAAAGCTCTTCAGAAGTGTGACAACTTCCTTCTTTCCCTTTTATTCCATTGAGGCTACAAGCCTATTGGTTGGTGCCGCCAACACCAGGGTGGGTCTTCCCTACTCAGTTTGCTGGCCTACATCCCAATCATCTCTGGAAACACTCCACAGACACACCTAGAAATGCACCTTTCTAATCTGCTAGGAGTTTCTTAATCCAGTCAAGTTGATCTATTACGAGTGGAGAAACCATCACCATTTACAAAAGCCTGAGAATGACAGAAACAAAGCATGGCATACCCAGAGACTCCATGCCACCCACAACATAGGATGCAATAAAGGACACTGTGGAAGGTGAGGGCCAGGCTGCTACGTGCTACATCAACCCAGGGGGAAAACACTCAAATAATATTTCCATTTCTTACAGGCTTGCAGGAGTTAGTATTTTTAAAATATTGTCTTATTTAATCCTCAGCAAGTTATAAATAGTTAAGTAGGTTTTCCTTCTCTATATTGTATTTTAGTATCAAAACTAATATATTTTCATTACAAGTCAAATAATCCTTTCTATCTTAACCTTTAGCAAAAGCAGAAACTTGGTTTGTTTTCTTCTACAGATTTCTCAGTGTTCACACAGCAAATATAAATATACAAATATAAATTGATATATATATATAACAATTTATACTATATGCATTTTTGTTGATGTTGAATTTTAAAATTCAACAATATGCCTGGACATTCTTCTAATTAAACACATCTAGATCTAATTTTTCTTTTATGCATACACACAGTGAGAAGGAACCCTAATGTATTCAGCCATTCCTCTTCTAATGAACATTCAGGGTTTCCCCCATACATACTACAAATAATGCTGAAGTAAACACATCTTTATGCACATATCCTCATAAAGCAATGCTTTTATTTTTGTAGGGTAGTTCTCCCAAAATGAGTATGTACATTGAAAATTTTAGAGTGACTGTAACACTAAATTGTTAATGTTCTTTACAACCTATTCATTTTTATACCTCTGCAAAGTTGCAGAAAATAAATGGTTTCTCCAGGCAACTCCTGGAGCTTTGCACAGAATGATGAGGTCTTCAAGTCTTTTCTATGGTCAGCCTGAAGGTTTTAGCCTGAATTTTACATTCTTGGACAATGAGATAAAAAGAATATTGAATGACAAAACATCTCTTTACACCCACATCCTTTCATTTACTGCTGAGGAACTCTTCGCTCATCACTTGGGTTGAGCAGGTGCTGGCTGTCAGGCTGCCAGATTCTAGGTGGAGAAATAATCAAATTATGAATGAATGCCTGTCATCATGGTCACATGACATGCCCCTCTGCCTGAGCCATGCTGCAATCAAGACAAAACGCTTTGCTATAACTATAGCTTCATTTTTAGACACATAACCAAAACATATTCTTATCACTATTTGCTACATAATATATTTTTAAAGACTTGTTGCATTATTTCTAACTATCTTTGGAGAATGTGACAAAAATGGCATCTTTAAAAAGACACCAATAAAGAGGAAAAATTCTTAAACCCAAAGCTAAAGCAAAAGCTTGTTTTACAACTAAGCAATTTGTTTTCCTTATTTTAAAATAACTGCACTAGCTTTTGACATGTAGATGAGGAATAACTTAAAGAATCTACTTTTCAAATATTAAATAGCATTTCTACTGGCATGGCTCGAAGTTACTTTTGTCCTGTGTAACTTTGAGGCAGCATCAGAAGCAGGTACTAAAGCTATTCTGCCTAGTGGGCCTTTGTCCACATCTGCATCTGTGAGAGTCAACTTTCCATTACTATGATGAAATACCTGAGAAAAGGACTTAACAGAGGAAAGGTTTACTCTGGCTCTCAGCTTTGGAGGTTTCATTCCATCATCAATTACCCCATTGCCTTTGGACCTATAGCAGGGCAGAAGTGTGCATTGAAGGAAGGTCATTCACTTTGTGGCTCGGAAGGAAAGAGAGAGGAAGAGACTGGTGCCTCACAGTCACCTTCAAGGGCAGTGGCCCCAGTGATTTAAGACCTTTCTCTAGGTCCCACCTCTTAAAGGTGCCAACACCTCCCAGTAGTGTCACAGACTGGGGACTGAGCATCAGCAAGTAGACACTTGGATGGTATTAATCCAGTCCCTAGTGGCATAATTTTCTACTTAACCCTGATTTCACATCAAATTTTAATGTAACTGCCTCCTGAATCATGCCTGGATTACTGCTCTACTTTCTCCATGTGCTCTGACTCCCAATTCTCACCCATCCTCAGTGTTCTCTTTCCTTCTCACCTCCTTTCACTTCTTAGCAAAACCCACTCTCAGGAAAACTGCTTTCTAAGCAGTTTGGCTGAGTCTAAGAAATGAATGGGTCTAAATATCCTAGACATTGCAAGAGATGGCATTTTTAAAAAGGAATAAATCTCTCCCTGTGGAATTCCAAACCTCAACACATAGACATGTGAATAGTGGGAAAGCTGCGACACCAAGATAGCCACCTCTCCCTTTTTAGTGTGAGGCCATTCCTTGAATGATGAACACTCTTTTATGAGTCACCATATAGGACAAGCTGGACAAAGCCACGCTTATCTTGCTGAGAGAGTGTGTTGTGGCTCCGTCTTCATAGCTGACTTTATACCCACCAGGAGAGAGGCTAAGCCCCAACCTTGGCTCTTATTCCTCAACACCAATCCCACTAGGGCCCCTACTGAGGAACACTGGTGTCCTTTCCTCTGTGGCCTGGCTCATGTCTTCCTGTGCTCTGGCACACACTGCCCCACCTTCCTCAAAGTTCTACTCATCTATTGCCATGGGGCATGGTGGTGCTTACCTGTAATTCCAGGATTCTAGGAGGCTAAGGCTAAAGGATTACAAGTTCAAGCCCAACCTAGGCAACTCAGTAACTTAGCACTTGTATCAAAATTTTAAAAATAATGTTTGGGGGGATATAGCTCTCTGTAAAGACCCTGGGTTTAACCTCCAGTATTGCAAAAAGAGAAAAAAAAAGTATGTTCATCTTTTATATTCATGCCTAATACTCCCCCTCTGCCAAGCCTGCCCCATCTTCTCTCCAAGATCCCCAACTCTGACCTGCTCTCTGCGCTCGCCCACAGATGCTATGTTCCTGGAGAGCAGGCAGGACCCTCGCCCATGGCCAGAACTCTCAGAGCCCCAGCAGGTTGCCTCAGTGAGCATGCATTGGAGGGGTGTGGGCACACTTATATCTGTTTCTCCAAAATGACAAGACAAGGACCTAGGGACTCAGGCTTTGATTACAACACCCCCACCCCCAATCAACACGAGTGAATGAGCATCAGTCTCCTAAACCCTGCCTGGGAAAAAGCCTTTGCTTGCTTTCGGTTACCAATACAACTTCCCAGACCACCCCAGAAAGGCAAGGCCATCTTTTTTTTCTTTTAATTCTTTTATTGGTACATTGTAGGTATACAACACAATTACATTTCTCATTGGGAATTGTACCTTTACATAATGCATCTTGGTTCTTATTTTTTGCCCATTCCTAGCCCTCCCTTCACCCCCTCCACCCTTCCCTATTTACAAAGACTTTATTTCCATTTTTTCCATTTCTCATCATTTTTCCTTTCCCTTCTTTCCTTTCCTCTGCCCCTCCCACTACCCCTAGCCCTTTGGACCTTTTCTTCCTATTTTACATTATCGATTATTCATTCTAATCATTGGTACATTTTAGGTATACAATATAATGACATTCATCATTGGAAATTTGCACCTTTCCATAGTATCTCTTGGTTCTTATTTTTCACCCTTGCCCAGCCCTCCCCTCAACCCCTCCATTCCTCCCTATTTACAAAGATCTTGTTCCTATTTTTCCATTTTCTCATATTAATTCCATTCCCTTCTTTCCTTTCCCCTACCCCTCCCATTTCCTTCCCCTTTGTCCCTTTTCTTCCTATTTCACATTACCTATTATACATTTCAGTCCTTATTTACACTTTCAGTTTCTCACACCAAAGAAACTATTCAGTATTTACACATGTGTGTCCTATTTATTTCACTTAAGAGTATTGCCTCAATGTGCATCCACTTAGCTATAAATGTCTCTAATTTCTCATTTTTGATGGCTGAGTAGTACTCCATTTTATTTAAAAAACCACATTTTCTTTATCCAGTCTCCAATTGATGGGCATTTGGGCTATTTCCAAGTTTTAACTATCACAAACTGTGCTGCGATGAACATGGGTGCACATATATCACTGTGGTATGATTCTTTTAATTCTTTGAGGAAGATCCTCAGCAGTGGAATAGTGGGGTCAAATGAGACTTCCAGTCCTAGTTCTTTGAGGTATCTCCATACTGATTTCCACAGTGCTTGCACCAATCTACACTTCCACCAGCAGTGGAGCAGGGTTCCTCTTTCCCCACACCCTCGCCAGCATTTGTCATTGGTGGATTTCATGATAGCAGCCATTCTTTCTGGAGTGAAGTGGAATCTCAGTGTTGTTTTCATTTGCATCTCTCTAATGACCAGTGATGTTGAGCATTTTTTCATGTATTATTTGCTATTTCTACTTCTTTGCGTGAGAAATGTCTGTTCATTTCAGATGCCCATTTTCAGATTGGGTCTTTAAATTTGGGAGGTCTGATCTTTTTAAGTTCTTTATAGATTGGAGATAGTAGACCTTTGTCTGAGGAAAAGCAGGTGAAGATTTTTTCCCACATTGTGGGTTGTCTCTTCACACTGCTGGTGGTTTCTCTTGCTGTGCAGAAGCCTTTTAATGAGAAGAGATCCCACTTCTTGATTGCTTGTGCTAGTTCATGGGCAACTGAGGTTTTGTTCATAAAATCTTTTCCTACACCAGCATCTTCAAGACTTCTACCTAACCTCTGTTCCAACTGGTTCAGAGTTTCTATTTTAATATTTAGATCTTTAATCCATTTTGATTTTAGTTTAGTGCATGGTGAGAGATACAGGTCTAGTTTTAATCTCTGGCAAGTTGAAGCCCAATTTTTTCAGCACCATTTATTAAAGAGGCTATCTTTCCTCCAGTGAGGGTTTTTGGCTCCTTTATCGAAGATGAGATGGCTGAGTGTGTCTGGCATTGTTTCTGCATCTTCTAATCTGTTCCACTGGTCCTCAGGTCTGTTTCTTTGCCAGTTACATGCTGTTTTTATCACAGTAGGTTTGTAGTAGAGTTGCAGGTTGGGGATTGTGATACCCCCTGCCATGTCTCTGTTACCTAGAATTGCTTTTGCTATTCTGGGTGTCTTCTTGTTCCAAATGAATTTTTGGATTGTTTTCTCAAGGTCCATGAAGTATGCTGCTGGGATCTCAATTGGAATTGCGTTAAATCTATATAGCAGTTTTGGAAGTATGGCCATTTTCACTAAATCCTTCCTAACCAGGAGCAGGGGATGTCTGTCCATTTTCTGATATCATCTTCAATCTCTCTTTTTCAGAGTGCTATGGTTTTCAGAGATGAGGCCTTTGATTTATTTTGTTAGGTTGATTCCTAGGTATTTCAGTTTTTTGGATGCTATTGTGAAAGGAATTTTTTGCCCTATTTCTCTCTCAGTGAGTCTGTCATTCGTGTAGAGGAAAGCTATTGATTTTTGTGTGTTGACCTTGTAACCAGCTACTTGACTGAATTTGGTTTTTAAGTCTAGAAGACTTTTGGTGGAGTTCTTGAGGTCTTCTACATAGAGTATCATGTCATCTGCAAATAATAACAATTTGACTGGCAAGGCCATCTTCTTGCATTGGTGTCCTTAACAACCAGGGCCAAGGGACCCAGAGGATAAGAGCACAGGCTCTGGAATAAGATTATCTGGGTTCACCCAGCTCTGCTCCTTATGAGCTCACTGTATGTTCTTGGACAACTTACTAAACCTTTCTGTGCCTCAGGTTCCTAATCTGAAAAATAATTATATCATACAGCTGCTATATAGCTGTTATAAGGATTAATTAAGCTATTATATAAAATGTTTATTGTAGTGTTGGGCATATAATACTTCAATAATGTTAGCTATTATTATCATTAAATCTGAAATCATTTGGTGTCCTTGAACATTATTCAAATTTATATATATGCAAATCCCACTAATATATGCTCAGTGATGCCGACATTAATCATATCAGAATTTGCCCCATAAGCATATTTTGAGCATAGGCTAACGTGTTTGTATGCACAGGACTTCCACAGCTCCTGTTTCACAGACTAGCAGTGAGGATGTTTTTCAGTGATCTCTGCCCTGGCCGTTAACAAATGATAGGAAAAGTTCATTCAGTGGGATCTTATAGGCAGCCAAATTGCCCTAAGTTTAGACTACTTAAAGCTGTTATAACAAGCCTCATCCTGGCAGCTGAAGCACCATCCATGACCCCTGCTGGTTAATATGAAGAAGGTGGGACAGAAGGAAGAGGAGACCAACATGAATAGAGGATGTGACACATAATAGCAAGTGTCCTCTCATGCTGAGAGTTTCTCTTGAGAAATATACACCATTTTGTAAACTGTGAGTTTTAAGACTTACCCATCTATTTTCCCCATCCAGTTCTTTCCATACATCTAATTTCTGCAGCATGCATCAGTCATTCTTTAAGGTTATTACCATGGCTCAGTAACAAGCCAAACAGACTCAAAGCATCTCAGAAGAGATCATTTTTCTACCCCAACAAAAGTATTTTCCAGTTACACCAAACCCTGACATGTCAAGGGAAGTATTTTCCCATGTACCGTGGCATCAATGGATCACCAACTTGGGAAAAAGATTATGAGGTTGTTTCAGAATTCCTTTTTGCCAATAGCCAACATTTATTCGCAAACTAACCACCAGCCTAAAGGCACAAAAACTACTTAAAACAGTACTTAGTTCCCCATTACTTTCATCTGATTTTAATTTCAATTAGCTAACCTACTGCCAGAAGTATTAATTCCCACCTAACTTTGCTGTTAGAATGAAATGGATGAAGCTGTCTAGTCCAAACTGAATTTTAAGTGTAGTACTTAACTACCTTTGGTTCCAGGATTATTCAAGAGCATTCCAAGAGGAACAGGAATAGAAGATAGTAATGTTTCAGATTCCATAGTTATTTTGGACAGAATTGTGTCTACTGTACTTTGGATTTTAAATGTCACCAAAGGCCCATGGCTTAGAAGTTTGTTCCGCAAAGCAGTAGTGTGAGGGATGGTGGAACATTTAAGAGGTGGGGCTGGCAGGCGGCCTTTAGGTCATTGGAGGTATGTCCTTCAAGGAGATGGAGCAAACCAGTCCCTTCCTGCTCCTCTTTTTGGCTTCCCAACTATGCACTGAGTGGTTTTGCTCCAACACTTGATGCTGCCATGTTATTCTACCTCACCCACAGCAACAGTGCCACGCAGTCATGGACTGGAACCTCTGAAACTATGAGGCAAAATAAATTTTTTCTCTTATATGTTGGTTATCTTGGGAATTTATTATAGTAAAGGAAATCTTGCTAGTATAGAGTCCCTTTCAAACTCATGCTGATGTCTTAACCCCTAATTAACTCAAACGTGACTGATCTTGTAGATAGGATCTTCAAAGATGTAATTAAATTAGATGAAGAGATCAATAAGGTAGACCCTAATCCAGTGGTGGTGAGCCTATGGCATGTATGTTATTGTGTTTTTCTTTTAATACAAAAGATGTTAATGTAAGAGTTATTTTTTCTAAACTAAAACCTCAGTATTCCAGTTTAATTGCAGTGTTGGTGCTTTCCAATAAATAAGGTGGTTGGGATTGCAGTTTGGGCACACAGTATCTAAAAGGTTCACCATCACTGCCCTAATCCAATCTGACTGGTGTCCTTGTAAAAAGGGGGAAAATAGGACCCCAAGAGCATGGGAGCACAGAGACTTGACCATGAACAGTGAACGGGAAGCAAGAAGGTGACCATCTGCCAATCAATGAGAGAAGCATCAGAGGAAACCAACTCTGTTGACATCTTGATCTTGACTTCCTGACTCCAGAATTCCAGGAAAATAAATTTCTATTGTCTAAGTCACCCGGTCTGTGTTATGCTTTACTGGAAGCACTAGCAAATTGATACAATTTTCCAAGAATTCTGATGCAGTAATCAATCCTCTGTAGATAACAAACCGAATTCCCAAACCTCATGTTGTAGTAAATGAGATCAACTGAAGAGAAACTTGAAAGGATTCATCTTTGGACCATCCCTCTTTGCACCCTCAGCCGCCAAGGAGCAGTTGCTGTGACCCCACACCATTCTTCTCTTCCCAGATGTGAGCTATAGGATCCAGCTGTCCCCCTCCTTTGGTACTTCCCCAATGGTAGCCGGCTGCATAGGAATCACTGGAGGGCTTATACAAACATATTGTTGGGCCTTACTCTCAGAGTTTCTGATCTAAAAAATCTGAAACAGGGCCCAGTAATCTGCATGTCTAGAATGCTGTAAATGATACCAATGCTTTGAGAACCACTCTACTGTGTACCAGGTCACCAGACACCCCATCCTCAGCTGTACCTGCAATCAAGCACAGTGCAATGTATCCTCAGGGCCCTGCTTGGATCTGCCAGGCTCAGTTTATAAATTAATTTATGCTAATGTAAAGAAATATATTATCCCTCATAGAGCATTTGATTTTATAGGGTCATTTAGCAACAGTATTAATGATGGCTGGAAATATCTTGTTATAAATCATAAGCAGGCTGTATTCTTGAGGGCAGGCTAATTACTAGTTTAAGTAACCCCCAATCTCAGTAACTTGACAAAGTAAGACTTTATTGCTCATTTACTGTCCAGTGCAGCTGTGGGGTAGGATGGTTTCTCTGCTCCATATAGTTTATTCAAGGACCCAGGTTCCTTCCATCTAGTGGCTCCCCATTGTCTGTAGTTATGGAGTCTTCCACTGGGTCCTCTATCTGGTGAGCCTAAAATGAAGAGGATCTGAGGGAAATTTGAGAAGCCAGACTTTTCACTTGCCTTTCACATCACCGTCATTTCCAACCGTGTTCCATCTGGCAGAATTCAGTCTTATAATCACCTCAAAGTGAGGAAGACCAGAAAACATAGTCTAGCTGAGGGGATAAGGGGAAAAGTATGGTAAATAACCAGTCAACCTCTGCCACATGGGCCTTCCACAGACACTGATATCTTGAAGCCAAGGCAATTCCAAAGGGCCAGCCATACAGACTTAGGTTATTTGACATTCTTGGAGGAAAGCAATGCCATCAAGCCAACTGTCCTAGCCTTCTTGTGCCTGGCCACGAAATAAAGTATTTGAGCATTCATGCAATCTCAACCAAATAAAATAACTGTCTTGGGCTGAGCAGATCAAAATGGTCAATAGTCAGGTGTGCCCAAATCAATTAACCTGAAGAAAATATCCGATGAAGAAGACAGAGAGGAAGAGATACTACCTGCTAGGGACGGAGCTACATATTACATCCATATTACATATTGTATCCCTTAACCTTGATAGCCCTGCAGAGTATGCTGTATTGTTCAGATTTTACAAAGGAAGATAGAAAGGCTCGGAGAAGATAAATGAGTTGGCTCAGAAAAAGTAGATTGGCGTGTGAACCCAAGCCTCTCCTACTGCAGTTTTCATAGTGTCATCGTGCCTCAATTTAACAATGTGAGTGGTTCATCAATTGATCAACTTCAATCAACCAAATGTATTACAGACTACTATTTGGTCCCCCCAAACCCATCCACTGTCCCCTTCGCTTTAAGGCAACAGATTTGGAAAGAGAGTTCTCTGTTTTACTTCACCAAGCTGGGTCCTTGCACAGTTTGGCCTCTTTGTTCCTTAATGGGCACACCCAGAAAATGAATCATCTCACTGCCTTGTGAAGATACACAAAATAACTCACGTCAGAGCACAGGGGACCTTTGCACCACTCCACAAGTGCCAGTTCCTCTCTGACACTCCCAGATGATGTTGGTAAAGCATTGCCATGAGTCTAATGTCATTGGTGTCATGGCACACAGGGACTAAGTAAATGTGTGTGAGTGGGAGGTGACAGTAACACAAACAAAACCATACAAATATGGATGGGGTTTTATTGCACCCTTATCAGGGAAGACAAAACATGTTCCAAGTTTTATCCTAACGCATCTAGTCCTGCTTCCTAACCAGCATTGGCCAGGAACATTCTGAGGACAAGGCCAGACTGAAGTAATGGATGCTTGCTGATTCTGTC
This sequence comes from Heterocephalus glaber, assembly GCF_053883595.1. Taxonomy (NCBI): domain Eukaryota; kingdom Metazoa; phylum Chordata; class Mammalia; order Rodentia; family Bathyergidae; genus Heterocephalus; species Heterocephalus glaber. Next base: position 55,013,072 of record NW_028258143.1, read on the forward strand.
TCTCCACAGCTGACCCCTGCACGGCTGAGCTAAGGGTTCTCCTTCACGTCCCACCTCATCATCATCCTTCCTCATAGCACTGCTCAGGGGCTCTCCACACCCACCTTGTCAGCCCCATTCCTACCCTTGGATTGTCCTTCAAGACGCAACAGTGACAGGTGCCATCTTTCTGCCTTCTCGGCTACCAGGGTCCTGTGAGTGTGCACCTGGCCATGGCACTTATCATGAGAGAAGTGAGATGAATGAACATCCTCCCTCCCAGACAACCTAGTAGGATAAACAAGGGAAGAGATTTTATGCCACGGAGCCCTGCCACTTGCCAAATGGGAGGCTCCAAATCAGTCATTCTGTCTCCTTAAGCCTCAGATTCCTCTTCTGTAGAATGCAAGCAATGCCACGGATGTCACAGGGTTCATATAAGGGTTAGGCCCTTCCACCTGGCATATGATAAATGCTCACCAAATTGTGGGCCCCATCTCTTTCTGTCCACTAGCTCTTCTCAAGGGCAGATATGTTTTTATTTCACCCTGGTGTCTATTGGGATCCCTGCAGACTGTGTACCCAACAAATGCTGGTAGAATACAGGAATGGATGTACTCAGAGCACAGAGTAAGTTGCTGCACATAAATGAACAGATTGCTCCACTATCTTCTTGAATGTCTTTCTTTTCTCTTGTCTTTTTTCTCAAAAGATGATTAAGAGGACATAGTTGCTCAAGTTCTTCAGGAGGAAAAAATTCAAGTCAGAATTGCTCTCTAATTTTCTGAGGCTCATCCAAGCTTGGGCTGATCCCCTGGGAAACATTATCATGGCCCACAGGGAGGCAGCAGCAGCTGCTGCTCCAGCCTGCCACTCCGCCTCTGTATTCATCACAGACAGAGGCCAGCGAGGAGCCCCATAAGCCGCTCAGCTAGTGAGGAAGTGAGTGGCATGCCTCTGCTCGGACAGTGGCTATGTGTGATGGCCGTCGTCAACAGAAGCAGCCAGAGTGGGGTCATCCACCCTGTGAGGCCGGACACTGTGGTGTCTGAGGACAGTCTCACTGCCAAGGTCTGGGCCTCTCTCTCTGGCTATGGAAGCCCATGCTATTATGAACATGCCTGGACTTGGGGGTCCCACAACCTGTTTCCCAGAGCATAAAGCAAGTATGGTTTAATTCTGTCTGGGTGTCACTGTGGTGAGGCCAAGGAGCCAGTGGTAGTGAGAGGTCCATTCTCAAAGGTGCTACAGTGCTCACCTTTCTCCCAGTCCCAGAGTGCTCACAGGAAAGTGGAAGTGAGGTTTTAATGGAGCCGGGGGAGGGGGTTGCACTCACCATGGGCTGTCAGGGCTAGAGGCAGCTGGGGTTGCCATAACCATAAGAATTTCTGGTAGAGGTGCTGAGCAATCACTGAATACCAGGCAAGGTGCCACAGAGAGGCTTTTCCTGCTTTGGCTCATTTGATCTTCCCAGCAACTCCACGAGGCCACGAGGCAGATCCAGCCATTTCAGAATCAAGGTTACTGAGATGGAGACAGCCGCCTGTACAAGGCCTCAAAGCTGGTAATGGTCAGAGTTTGAATCATTACTTCACACTACTTTTAAGGTTTTTTTCTTCTTTTCTACACTGTTTCTTCCATTTCAGGGCTTCTCAAAATTTTAATGTGCATCAGAATCACCTGCAAGTTTTGTAGAGCCACAGATTCCTGGGCCTATTCCCAAAGATGCTGATTCTGTAGGAATTTGCATTCCTTACCAGTTCCCAGGTAAAACTATGCTACTGGTCGAAGGATCATACTCTGAGAACTAAGGTCCAGGGCAAATTTACACCTGCCAGACCTTAATCCTAACAGACCAAGAGATAGAAATCAAGTCAAGGTTAAAAGTCCCAAGCAAACCAGAGGAGTTTGATGTCAAGCTTCAGCTCTGCACAGTTCATGCAATGTAACCCAGAGAGATAAAGAGACTTACCCAAGCTCACACAGCTCAACCTTCTTTATCTACAAGCTTTCTGAATCTACTAATCATTACTGAGTTTTTTCCGTCAGCATTTTATCCAGATCACTTATAATCCTTAATGAAATCAAATAGGGAAACAGGTTAATATGAAGTTTAGATAACCCTGGAACTCCATTTTAGTCTCCTACTTCCCCATTTCATTGAGCAGGGATGATTTCAGCATCCTTTTCTCCTAGGTCAGAATGGACCAGGCTTTGAACCGTGGTTTTGGACTTGTGCCTCAGCCCCCTGAATGTGAGACTTAACTCCTCCTTATTCCTCTGAACTGGCTTGGCTTCCTCTCCAACTTCCAGTGCTCCAGGCAGCCCTACTGCTGAGGGCCCCAGCCTGAGCATAGAGCTGTCGCTGAAAGGCCCCCAGATGCTGGAGACAAGGGAAGAAGAACCCTTGAGACCTAAGTTTGAATCAAGGCCCCACCTCTCCTCCTGCTCTTCCTGTTACTTCCTATGGTCTCAGGAGGATGAGTGGGATCAAGCATGCTTAGGGGACTTGAAATGCTGCTACCACCACAAGAATAGGACTCCCACTCTTGGCTGGCTGTCCTTTTCCCCCTGGAGGTACATTGTAGTAATAGTGATGTTTTAACTAATGGCTATAACCCCTGTTTGAATTAACTAGCCAACAGCAAAAGAGCTTCATGTGAACTAGAATTGCTCCCTAAAATTTCAACATGATTCTGCCATCTCTCTCCACACCTCTAGTTAAATTGTGTGGGAAAACAAAATTGAGAGGAAATACAAAGAGAGTCAGAATAGCAAAAGCAATCTTGCATAACAAAAGCCAAGCAGGTGGTATCACAATCCCAAACTTGAAGTTATACTATAAAGCTGCAGTGACTGAAACAGCATGGTACTGACACAAAAACAGGCATATAGATCAATGGAACAGAACAGAAGAAGTAGAAACAACCCTAGGCATATATACCTGTATGATCTTTGACAAAGGGGCCAAAAACATGCACTAGAAGAAAGATAGTCTCTTTAATGGTGCTGGGAAAATTGGATATCCACATGCAGAAGGTTGAGACTAGACCCAAATATCTCACCATGTACTAAACTAAGTCAAAATGGATCAAATATCTGAATGTTAAATCAGAAACAATATGCTGGAAGATAAAATGGGTAAAACTCTTGAAGGCCTAGGCAAGGACTGTCTGAACAGAACCCCAGTGGCATAAGAAATAATACCATGAATTAATAAACAGGACCATATCATATCAAAATCCTTCTGCACAGCAAAGAGAACAACCAGTAGAGTGAAGAGACAACCTAAAAAATGGGGAAAAACTTTGTTATTGCTTGGACAGAGGGCTAACATCAAGAATACATAGACTTAGGGGCTTTCAGCTCTGAAGCCTTGCCATCTATCCACTTTCTTTTCCATCTTTACTCACCAAATAAACCATCTTTTGTTATACTAAAAGAATATATAAAGACTCAAAAAATAGACTCCTCAAAATAAGAGACTAAAACAAATAAGCAACCAAAATGAATAGACACTTTTCAAAAGGAGGAGTACAAATGGCCAATAAATACATGAAAAAATGCTGAGTATCAGTGACCATCAGAGAAATGAAAATTAAAACTAGACTGAGATATTATTTTACCCCTAAAAAATCTAATACAGTGATAAATGCTGGCAAGAATGTGAGGGAAAAAGGAATTCTTCTACATTGCTGGTGGGAATGTAAACTAGTACAACCACTATGGAAAATCAGTGTGGAGATTCTTTAAAAAACTAAAAATAGAAATTCCATTTGACCCAGCTATCCCTCTTTAGGTGTCTTCCCAAAAGAGTTAAAAATCATCATATTACAGGGATACATGCTACCTATGTTTATAGCTGCACAATTTATAATAGCTAGATCTTGGAAACAGCATATATGCCCATAACAGATAAATGGTTAAAGAAAATGTGGTATTTATACACAATGGAGTACTATGCTGCCATAAAGATGAACTTGCAACATTTGTATATCACCAGATACAGCTTGAGAATATAATGTTAAGTGAAATAAGTCAACACACAAGTGTGTATATATATACATATATATATACATATATATATATGTGTGTATATATATATATATATATTATAATTGATTGACTGTCTCAACTTGAGTAAGTAATGCCCAACTAAATTGGCTCAGCATAGTTCTAGTTCTGGGTGTGGAAGAACTAGGGAGGGCTATCGCCAGCATGCTATAAAGGGTATATGAAGCAGGAAGGACTGGGGAAAGCCCATCAGAATCACAGCAGACTTCTCAACACAAACCCCCAAGGCAAGAAGAGCTTGGAGTAATGTATTATAAGCCCTAAAGGATGACAGCCTCCAACACACATTGATGTACCCTGCAAAATTATCTTTTGAAATTGATGGAAAATTAAGATACTTTCATGACAAAGAGCACCTTAGGAACTTCATGAATACCAAACCAGCACTCCAAAAAATTTTAGACAATATCCTAGGAAAAGACAACAAGGATCACAACCCCAGGAAGCCCAGTAGAATGAATCCATTGGGCATGACAAGAAATTAAATGGAAAGGGGGAGAATCCAACAAACAGAAAAGGTCATGACAATGATAAGTCAATATGTATCAGTTATAACCATCAAGGTTAATGGTCTCAATTCACTAATCAAAAGAAATAGACTGGCAGAATAGGTCAAGAAGCAAGATCCAACAATATGCTGCATACAAGAAACACATTTAATTCAAAAGGAAACTCATAGACTGAAAGTTAAAGGGTGGAAAACAATACTCCATGTGACAGGAAACCGATAAAAAAGCAGGAGTAGCTATCCTCTTTGCAGATCAAGTGGATTTCAAACCAAAATCTGAAACACTTCTGGTCCCAAGAATTTTGGATAAGGGATAGTCAACTTGTATGTACAAATCTATTGTGAACATGTGTTTTCATTCCTCTTAAGTAAAAACTCAAGAACAGAACTGCTGGTTCTTAATAGTAATACAAGAAATTTCTATATTGTTTTCCAAAATGGTTTTATCATTTTACATTCACATTAGCAGTATTAGAAAGTTCTAACTGGTTCATACCTAGGGACTTCTCCTGTTTCTTCAGAGGAGCTCTAGTCTTCACCTTCACCTTGAACATCTTCTCCTGGCTTCCAGTGCACATTCAGCCTCCAGCCCTGGCCCTTGGACCTCCTGAGACCGACCAGCACAGGACACTACATGGAGCTCCAGGCCTTGGACTGGATCCTTCAGATCCCCAGTGCATAGACAGCCCTTTTGCACTCTCCACCCCCGACCTTGTGAGCAGCCATCGTAAGCCAATCTTGTAAATTTTTATATATTTGTATATCTTGTATAATACCCGTTTCTCTAGTAAGCATTGACTGATAATGTATATGTATTTGTGTATATACATATATATACACACATAAAGAGCAAAATAGATAAATAGGAAGTAGGGAGAACTTAAAATACTTCCTCAAATTACCTATTCCATTGTTTCAAAAATATTTTAATGCATATGACTGAGTAACTACTTTGAAGATGATATGATGTATCTATGTCATTCTCTTATTATTTTGTTATGAAATTTTGTTTAATTTTTTTCGTGAAATAAATAAGTAAATAACTTGTGTGGGCAAAACTACTCAACTACAAGATTCTCTCAATGCTTCCCAAGTGAGGCATCTTTAGGATGGGTCACAATCCACACTTAACCTTCATCTCTATTCTCTACCCAGAAGAGCTTAAGTGAAATGCTTTTCTATTTTATTTGAGGGAGATAATCAGAACAAAGACATGACACACGTCATCAAGGACAAAACACGGAGAGGAGAGAGTAACAGGAGCACAGAGAAGTGGGTGACTGAGTCCCAGCAAGAGGTGTGGGGAGCAGCACCCAGTGTCTCTACCAAGTCCAGGAGCTCCAGGCACCTGCGGGGCTCTCTGTGGTTTACAGCCAGGTACACACCTGCCCACATCCAGCGGAATTCATAAAACAAGGCAGAAAGCGCGCCTCCGCATCTGGATTACCGTTTACAAGCCTCCCCGTGGGCCATGTGGAGTGCATGGTGCAGACCGCCCTCCGGCCCTGAATCTGGTGTGCCGCTTTTGGAATGTTACTATTTCCTCTCCTCTTGCTGATTTCCTTTAATCTCAACCCAGCTTTTCTACTGGAATCCTGCTGGCTGCTTGCTGTTTTGTGTCTGTATTGGTTCTTGAAATCTGGACTTATTTGACTTCCCTAGAGTTACAGTACAACTTGAGGCTCCCTTGTACAAAACACTTGGGACTGGAAGTATTTTGGGGTTTGGATTTTTTCACAGCTTGGAATATTTGTGTACACAATGAGATGTCTAGGGGATGGGACCACCTCTAAACAGAAAATTTATTTATGTTTTACTTACACCTTATATGCATAGCCTAAAGATGATTTTACATCATATTTTTAATAGTTTTGGGCATGAAACAGTGCTTCATGGTGTGGAATTTTCCACTTGTGGTATTATACGGCACTTGCTTTGGATCTTGGAGTATTTCAGGTTTCAGATCTTCAGATCAGGGATGCTCAACTACTTATTACAGAGTCCTCTTGGAGACCAAATCCTCACTATCCGCAGTTTCTGTCCTCTGTTCCTGCATCCACACTCAGTCTGTGCATGGACACACCACAGTTTCTCACACTCCACTGCCACTCAAATCCCTTCATGCCAAAGAGCAAGAGACAGTAAAAATATTTGTCAGACACAAAGCCACCTATGCAGGAAACATGCACCACTGCGATGATGGTTTCATTGAAAGAAGATTTAAATTGCAAATAGTAAAATCTGCATTAAGGTTCCCCAGCCTTCTGTCAGTCCACCTCTGACCCTACCTTCTGCAGCAACTTGAGTAAATTTGAACAAATAAATAGGAGTGATGTTATTTTTAGCAATTCATTTATGAAAGAAAGAAATAGGCATTAATGGGGAGAATCCACTGGTCGGAGCTCCTTATTCACTTAGCATGAGCAAGAGTGAAGACACAATTACAAGTGCACATTTTAGTAACAGCATAAACCAAAGCAGGCAATAAGTGGGCAATTCCCTTCTGTTCCAATACACCCCAATTAACACAAACTGAGGAAGGAATAAATTTAAGCAGGAACAGCTTATCAACATACAATTAGCACTCAATAATTTATCCCTGTAATGCCAGATCAAATAAAAACACTGTGTCATAAATCACTTACTCAAGTAAGCCAACAACCCTGTGCTAAAATGATCTTTTCGTTGATTTGCTTTCTATTCACTACCCTTCTGCCACAACAAGTTTTTCTCCCAGTCTGAGTGCCAAGACAATCAGGCAGCTGCAGTGGCATTTGCTACTCTCCAAAGTTCAAGGTGATGCTAACCATAGGGAGGGGCAGCTCAGCCCCATGGAGAAGGCACCTCCCTACTGTAGTCCAGCCACTAACAGCTGCAGAGAATTGGGTGCCTTGACATTTCTAAGGAAGAAATGCCTCGTTTGTTCTTTCTAAGGCATTTTCAGATCTTTCAATTCTTACAAGTTAGTGAGTTTTCATATATCTTTCTTCTATAGCTATTTCATTTCAGTCAGTTGATACCAGCTCTATAAAAATTAAAAACAGCATGTCATCATCCTCTCTTTAATAACATCTATAAATTTAAAGGCAATCACTAAGTCCCTCAAATGCCTTCTCCATCAAGTCTCAGTTCTTTCAACCTCTCGTACGGCAGATTTTTATTTGTAGCCAGATGCATTCCCCATCCTTCTCCTTCCTGTTCCATTTCCCAGACTTCCTTTGCATCTGATTTTGCCAAAGAGTATGAGAAAATTGGAAAATAGGAGAGGGGGAATCCAGGGTATTACTCTCCTATGTGCCTATGTCCTGGAAAGTGCAGTCTATCCTCATTATTTATGAATTTCATATTTGTAAATTTATCTACTTAATAGGAATTTATAACCCCAAAAGTAATACTCATGGCATTTTTCATGGTCCTTCATGAACTGTGCAGGACAGCAAGAAAAATTTGAGTCCCTCAACATACACATTCTCAACTGAGATCAAACACAGCAATGTTTTGCTTTCTTGTATCAGCTCTCAGAATGTGAGAAAGTGTCCTTCTTGTAGTATATGAGAGCCACATTGTTTTCATTTTTGTGTGTTGATTTCACTGTTTAAATGGACTGGGCAAGTGCTGATGTGCTGCCTGGTGGTCCTAAGTGTGAGAAGGCCATGTGTTCCGTTCAGGCAGCAGTGAGGGTTATAAGCCATGAGGACAATGATAACGATTCAACAATATATATTAAATAAGTTTCTTTAGACAGAAATGCAGAGAAACAGGCTAATGTGTTGATTGGTTGAGGACCAGAGGCTTCATGAAGCCAAACCCTATATATCTTCTAACTCAGAGTTCTAGATGGCTTCATAGAAGATAAGTGTAAAGGGGCCAGGGATTTAGCTCAGTGGTTTCGGTGGCTGCCTTGCAAGCTCAAGTTCCTGAGTTTGATCCCTGGTACCAAAAAAAAAAGATAAAGGTAAAGAATGATAGGAAGCTACTACCATTTCCAGCAGTGCCTTATGGGACTCTTGCCCTGCCAGTCATACCTCTTTGTACCTCTTAGTTCATTACCAGCTTCCACCAGGAAGACTCTGCCCTGGTTCTAGCACACACATTGTGTTCATTCTGGTACCACTACCTCCTCCCATGCCCTTCAGGCTTAGAGGTAATAGCAGCTTCCAGTGTTACAATCTCTAAGGTGCTTCCCCATTCATCGCTTGACTTTTCCTACCTTCTCTGTCCTGTGTAACACACTCTTTATACTAAATTTTTTGTTTGAAATATTAGAATAGTTCCTGATTCCTTTTTGTATCCTGACTGATAGTCTTTCTCTTATCAATCCTATTTCCCAGTTCCTTTGTTGTTCTCTGTGGGGAAGCAGAATAACATCCTCCCCAAAGATGTGCAGGTGCTTATCTCCAGAATGTCCGAATATGTTACCTTACATAGCAAGGGGAGCTTTGCAGAGGTGCTTAAGGGTTCTGAGATGAGGAGACTGGCTTAAATCATCTTGGTGGGACCAATGTACTCACAAGGGTTCGATTTAAGTGAAGGAGAGAAGTAGTAGAGCTAGAGAAGGAGACAGAAGTGCAGAAGCAGAGATGAGAGTGATATGGATATGGCCCAAGAAATGCATAGGCCTCTAGAGATGGAAAGACAAGGGACAGATTCTCCCCTAGAGCTCCCAGAAGGAACGCAGCCCCCTGACACCATGATTGTAGCCCAGGAAAGCACATTTTGTGTTTCTGACTTCTAGAACTGTAAGATAATAAACTCAGGTTAAGTCACATAGTTTGTGGTAATTTGTTACAGCCGCAATCAGAAGCAGACTCTTTTTGAGGCTTCCAGCTCTTCGCCCTTCAAGCTGACGAGCTTTTGTATTTTGTATTGGTTCCAAAACTTATTTAAGTTCTGTGTGGAATTCCTAAACCTGGGTATATCCAAGGAACTCAGCACACAGCAACCACTGTCAACTGAGGGCATTCAGCTCCCTGAAACCACAGTGCTAAGAAGAGGTTCCACCTGGGCCTCTCAGCTTTTTTTCTCCTTCCATTATAGAAAATTTCTAACATGTACAAAAGTGACAAGACCAATATCACAAACCTGCATACACCCACCATCTAGCTTCAATACTTACTGACCTGTGGCCACTTTTGACTTTTCTACATCCCTTTCATTCCCTTGAATTATTTCAAAGAAAATTCCAGACATCATTTCTCTACAGTTACTTCAATATGCATCTATAAAAGATAATGGCTCTTTTTAAAACATGACCATAAAACTACTATTAAACCAAAAGAAAATTAATAATAATAGTGTCATACAATCAATTATGCAATCCGGGTTGAAATTTTCCCAATTGTCTTATGATTTTGTATGCATATGGATCCAAACAAGGACCCTACATTGCACTTATTTGATATGTTTCCTAATTCTCTTTTAATCTATGCATTCCCCTTTCCAATTTCCTTCTTCTTAAAATCTATGTGTCAAAATTCACTGTGTGGGGGGTTGGGGATTTAGCTCAGTGGTTTCGCCGCCTGCTGTGCAAGTGCAAGGACCGGAGTTCGATCCCCAGTACCAAAAAAAAAAAAAAAAAAATTCACTGTGTGGGTTAGGCTGACTTAATTCCATGGTGTTTAATATTTTCCTGTTTTCTATAATTTGGTAAGTAGTTCTGGAGGATTTATCAGATCAAAGCTCAATTTTTTCAAAATAGTATATTAAAGATGGTGTTGTGTATTTCCCCACACTAATTGATTCTTTTTGTGATGTTAGCAACTATTGATGATCACTGCCTAATCAATTAATTTATTAGGGATTATAGAATAGTGCTATTGTAATTTTATCCTTCCTTTTTAAATAACTGGAATTCTTTTGCAAAGAGGAATTTCTCTCAAGTAATTATTAGGTTATTCTGAAATAGTTCACGTAAGAAAGGCAGAATAAAATAATGATTAATCCACAGTATTTAATAGTTTTTCACATAATGAGTTGGCTCTTTGGCATCATTTAAATGTAGCTAATGTTTCCTGTTTTTAAATTATTACTATTATAGTCTCATGTATTTAAGCACATTTCATATGTTTCAGTCCAATACAATTATGACTGTTGCTGATATTCAATTTGACCCATAGTTAGCCAGTGGAAATTTCTTCAGGCTGGCTTTTGAGTCTTTTTGACACAACACAAATAGTCTTCAATCATATTCTTGCTTTGTGGTACAGGAAAATGATCTAGGGTGTCATATATTTCCTGCCTTCTCTGAGAAGTCCAGATTCTTTAAAATGGGAAATTATGTGTAGAGATGACAATCTGGGTACTAACAGTGCTCATTGTTAATGGACTGTCATTATTTCTAGGCTTTTTGATGGATAGAGCTAAAGCTTTTTAAAGATAAAATATTTCCCGAGTTGAAACTTTTCATTCCAGTTCAGGGCTATAGGGTTTTAAATTCAACCTCATAGATCTTACATTTGTATCTCATTTTTCTCACTCTAAAAGAACTTGATACACAGTAAGTCAACATAATTATTCATTTGCTTCAGCATTTAGTACTCCAGAAGAGTCTCAGAAAACAATAGAAACTGGCCTTCTCCAGCTCTTCTCAAGATCAGTGGTTCAAGAACACAATGAAGGTCATGATCTGTAATAAACACACACACAAAAAGACAACTTATATGAATGAATTTAAAACCATGGCATTGGCCTTGTTAATATAAAACTGTAGTCATCACTCTTCTATTCTCCATCCTCTAGCTCCTACATAAAAGGAAAGCAAGGGTCATATATTTATAAGCAGATATCTAGGTTCAGAGAGCTAAGTAACTTGCATTTAAAATTCATTCTTCTCAGTTCTCTGATTAGAAATAATTTACCAATTAAATAGGATAGCAGCCAAAGTAGGAAGAGAGACATGCATTGAAATCTGTTAGCATCAACTGTTACAGTCATTCTTCTCTAGATGACATATTGTTGCTATATATAGTTTAGATATGAGTAACGAGGATGTGATTGCAACCCAATGTTTAGGGAAAAGCGAGGCTTATCACAATTGCAACTCTGATGGAATGTCTTAGTGATGGATTTAGTCTTGTACTTTCTCAGTTTATTTTTCTCTGTGATGCTTTTATATTTAGGGTTCTAAATGACTTACATTTGATGGACAGAGAAGAACACTTATTAATTGTGAAATCTTGGGGAAGTTATCTAATCTTTCCAAACTTCCTCATCTATGAAATGGGAATGATAATAATAATATCTACCGCACATGATTATTTGTAAGGATTAAATAGAACAATGTACACAAAGAACTTGGCAGAACCCCTAACATAAAGGAAGTATTCAATACATTCAGCCATTCTTACTCTTGCTAAAGAAATAAAAGCTCATCCCAATTGTCAGCTAAAAGTAATTTTATGTGGACATTTCTGAAAAGTGGAAAAAAATCTGCTACAAAGAAATAGTTAATATATCCTTGGCAAAGAGAGGCCTTCATACTCTGGAGTTGAAGAACTTCTGTTCTCCTAAGACCAATGGGGAGCATCTTTAAATGGGGAAAAAAAAGAACCTAGAACACATTTAATGGGAAGATCATTCTGTATAAAATAGGAATTGTAAGAACCTGGTCCTCATAATTCTAATATTTCATATGAGCAGATCACATGCTTTAAATTGAGGATGGAACATAGAAGAGGTACTGGGAAAGAGGGTGACTTAACAAATATTTCTGGATGTTGGGAAAGCTACATGGCCCAGACTGGCCTTGAACGCATAGCAATCCTCCTACCTCAGCTTCTTGAGTGCTTGAGTGCTTGCATGCCTGGTCCAATGTCTAGCATTCTTCACTGCTGCTCACAAATGCTAGCAGTGTCTACAAATTATCTTGTCAACCAGTTGTTTCCTCATCTCCAAAATGTCTCCACCCATTGGCCCTGAAAGCAATGCAGTTGTTGAAAAGCCCTGGTTTATAGCATCTGTATCAGTTATAGTTCTCTTGAGGAACAGAATCAATATACAGAATATGTAAAAAGATTTATTAGGTAGGCTGGAAGGATCAGAAGCAGGATATTCCACAATGGTGCCTGCACACTGGAGAGCCACGAGATCCAGTAGCTGCTTACTCCAAGAAGCTGGAAGCTGCAGAACAAGAGGGACCAAGGATGCAGCACTACTACCAGACTGAAGTCCTGGAAGCTCCACAGAGAGTTGCTGGTGTGAGTCCATCTGGAAAGGCTGAAAAAGCTGGAGCCTGATATCCACAGGTAATGGCAGTAGCAAAAACTGCACCAAGAAGAATGGAGCTTTTTAAAATGAAGGCTGACTTCTTCCTTCTTCATTTTCATTTTATCTGGGCTCCAAGCCTCTTGGATGGTGCCACTGGCATCAGGCCAGGTCTTTCCCATCAGTTTGTTGGCCTACATGCTAATAATCTCTGGACATGCTTACGGACACACCCAGAAGTGTGCTCTATAATCTACCAGGCATCTATTAATATAGCCAAGTTGACAGTAACCTTTAACTGTCACAGAATCCATTTTTCTGGAAGGGACAGCAGCAATACTCTGGGTTAATGAAAACTTTGTTTGAAGAAATATCCCCATAACACAAAACATAAGCATGAGTTTTACTATAGTGGCTGGTTCAGTTTCTCATAGAGCAATACTTATTATAGTCTCAGCAGCTGAAGAACATTAAATGATTCCAGAACACCTACACATAGACATGTGCAAACCTGCCCTTGGCCATGCCTGATTTCTCGAAACAAGGCTGTCCCCGGCAGCACCCCACAGCCCCAGAGCTGACCTCCACTTTGCTCCTCATTAACACACATGGGTGGTCCTGCTCACCTACATATCCCATTGGCAACAATGTCTGCTTTCCTGTGGGAAATGCTGCCATGATGGACCATGAACAGGAAAGTCCTTATAATTCTTTCAGAATTCAATTAACGTCCTGATTGTGAAGGATCTGGTAAAAAGCCACAGATGAGAGACCACTTGTCCTAGCTGGGCACTGCTCAAGTTAGTTTGATACGATAAATGCTTATTACAAAGAGTAAGGAGAGAATTTCTAGTTGCACTGAAGGCAGAGACCATAATGATAATGATCCTCCCTGAGGCTGAGTCTGAATAATTATCCCAGATTCCAGGAGTACTGAAGGCCTCAGTAGCAGGAGCTTCTCTGTCATTATTTGCCGTGGGCGAGCCTAAAGGTGGCCTTTGGACTAATTCCTACTCCCTTTCTCCTCCACAGATTAGATAGTCAGACAGACACAGTCTGTAGATCCTGGATGGCACAGCCCCAGGAGACAGTTGGATTATGTATCCTTGGTCCTTTTCTGCGCATGCCCCGATCACGAGACACTCATGTTCAGCCTAGGCCACGTGGGTCACGTGGTACTAGTTACCCCACCTTCCTACATCATAATTAAAGAGCGCACTGGACGCCAGGCGGCCATTAGCTCATCAGGCTATGGTCCCACCTGGTCCCAGCTATCAGGAATAATCTTGGTCATCTTCATTGTCTTTTCTTCATCTCCCACTGCTCTCCCCGGCTTGGACCCTAGCTGTGCGGGTCGCAGCAATTATTGTGACTTAGTTGCAACTGTTCTCTTTTAGTTGCTACCACCAGACCAATTCACTCTCTATCGGGTTCAGCTTCCAAGGAGAAGTGTAATTGGTCTGCCTTGGCCTTTTGAGTCTGGTAGCAAGTTATGGGTCATCAATTAATTTTGAGATAGGTCACTTCCTTCAGGCCAGCACCCACCATTGTGGACAGAGTGGGGAGCAGGAACACCTGGCAAAGGTATAGGCAGAGAGAAAGTCTCTGCAAAAGTAGATTGGCAAAAGGCGCCTAAAATGTCTGACATACTTACTTTCCAGAAGACTACAGGAGCGTTCCAAACAGCAACAAGGCAAATGCTTCTCCTGTTTGTAAGGGGGAAGAGAAAATGGAAGGAGACAGTGCTGTGCAATGATGTATTTATTAGCCACGGTGGCTGTACCTAAATTTCATGGACTGGTGGCCTAGAATCAGTGGACAAAGATATAACTGTCCCAGCACACAAGACAGAGGTTCTTATACTCCGTGATATCATAGATCAGTAGTTTAAGTGTTATCAGAGAGAAGTAATCTAAATTTCATGAATGTCTGTGGCCCTTTTATTTCAACAGAGAAAAGTTTTCCCATACCTTTGAGAAAGTTGGTACCTAAGTGGCCCCAGCTCCTCTGAGAAGTCAGAACCAGAGGAGCTAAGACATATTTCAATATCACTAACCCTGCAGAGGGCCATGAAAAGACTCAGGAGTCAGCACACTCCCACTTCTTGAAAACTGTGGATATCTTTGTATTTTTCTAGAGTAGTAATTTTCAAACCAAGATCAATTTTTCCCCTCAAGGACATTGAGCAATATCCAAAAACATTTTTTGGTTGTCACAGCTGGCATCTTGTGAGCAAAGGCCAGCAGAGCTGCTGAATATTACAATGCACAGGATAGCTCCCATAACAAAGGATTCTCCAGCTCCAGAAAGTCAACAGTTTGAGATTGAGAAACCCTATTGTAGGTTAAGGATCCAGAGTAAGCACTGTCACATTCTTGAAAGATCCATGACCTAAATCCATAGCTCTTGGAGCCCCAGCTCTAGACTTTGGCAAAAGGCCACAGAACATTGTGCATAGCACCTTTACTTCTTGCCTGCATCTCCTACTGGTACCCAGGGCAGGGGCCCCTCATTTCCTCTCCTCATAAACATACAGCTTTATCATGACAGCCATTCTCCCTGTAGAAAGGAGATTCCCTGCATGAACACCAACTCACCTTGCCACATACCAACTCTCCAATGACCAGCTTTTCAATTCCATTGGCCAAATAAAGGCCCTTTGGCCTTTCATTCTTTGATTCTCTTGCAACCTCAACCTGTCTTATCACACCATACCTCACCAAGTCCCAAATGCCTTCTCAAGCCCAGCTGTCCACTATCTAGCTCATGCTTGGTCAGTGACTATTTACCTTTGGCAGTGATCAATAGTCTTTTCCCACCCTACTGCCAGATTGCTCCTCCATGTCTGTCTTCCTCTTCTATTATGTATACAAACAACTCAGGCTTTCTACAGGGAAGGACAAAACAACAGAGTATCACTTCCCCACTAAACAAAGGGGAGCTGTGCCCTGCGGAAAGCAGCTGAATTGGAGACAGTGGGAGCCAACACGTTGGCACTGCCAGAGAGAGGTTGCTTCTCTGCAGTAACTGAACTCAAAGGTCTCTCTGTGAGATTCCCTCAGGTCTCTGGAGAGAACCCCCGCCCCCTCCCCGTCATGTGGTTTAAAATACCTCTGCAAAGTGGAAGTACATGCACTAAGCTACTGCAATAAACCACTGCCTAACATCCCCAACCTCCACCATTATACGCTGTTAAATATTTAATTAAGAAATCATATAAAGCAAACTGTTACATACACAATAAAGAGAAAAAACAAAAAACAAAATGCAGGTGTAGAATAGAGCTCAGCTTGGTATTCAGTACAATTTTCATTTGCTTTTACCCAGGGGCATTTGTAGAAAAGATTTTTTTTTGCCAAGTTTTTATCTTACTCTTCATTTTCTTGAAGCATGTCTTTTCCAAAAAGTAAAGACATTTAATAAGTATTAAAAACATGTGTTTAACCCATTTAGAAAGTTTAATTTTCTTTAAAAATGGTTTCTGGAGCTGGAGTCTTCTCCAAGTTTCTGGAGCTAAATTTTCACCTGATCATATGTCAGGTCTGACCTGAGTGACCCTACATGGACTTCTGTCAATCACGGGGGATTTTGTTTGGACCCCCTACCTGAGAAGATTCACTTTCCACTAGTATTCACTGTCATAGAAAAGCAAACAGTAACAAAGTCCTGACACAGTCATTTAATAGAAGGATTTGGTTTTCTGGGAGCTGGTTTAATATTATTGTGAAGGCAATAAAGCAAACTTCTGGAAGAAGGCCAGGGAGTCCTGAGCGGCTCAGGCCCATAAACATAATCAAAGTCTATATCAAGTTTTTACCCCAGGCGGTAGTAACAAATGACACAAAGTGTAGTAAAAGATGCTGAACATGGCTCAGAGAAGTTAATGAAACATGAATGAAAGTAAACAACTGCCTCACTTACTGTAAACCAGTTCCATGCTGGGCCCTGTGCTTCTAATGGGAGATCCGGCTGAATGAAAGGGAGGTGCTATGCGTGGAGGAACCTCATTCCTGCCCAGATTTTCAGGATCTACCATATCCAAAGGCAGGGTTTCAGCACAATGGCTGAAAGTGGGTCTTGGGCTTTTGATTTGCCTGAACTGCATTTCTGGAGCTGATAAACAAAGTAAGCTAAACTTGGCCTTGCAGTTGGCAGGATCTGAGGGTAATCTGAATTGCTCTCAAGCAATTTCTCTAGGGCATAATGTGTAAATAAAAAGAAAAATGGAACAGCATTCTTTCCACAGTGTCTTCCAGCTTCTTCAGGGAAAAAAAATAGTGCAGTTGGTGCTAAGTAAACCACATCTTGTTTCCATTAAAGGGGTGGATTTTCAAGCACAGTATCTCTCTTTTCTCCAGGACTGAGCAGAAGTTGTTATGTTTTCTGTTGCTAGGACAAAATACTTGACATCCACAAGTTAAAGGAGGAAAGGTTTATTTTAGCTCATGGTTTGTAGAGGTTTCAGTCTATGGTCAGCTGCTTCCAAGGCAGGGTGGCATGGCAGAGGAAAAACAGTCCATGGCAGGGTAGTCAGGGGGTAGTGGGTCTTCCTTCATTCCTGTTTTATCCCATTCAAGCTACAAGCCTATTGGTTGGTGCCACCACACCCAGGGAAGGTCTTCTGGCTTCAGTAAATCCATTCAGCCACACTCAGAACTAAACCAGTCAGTGTATTAATCCAGTTACCACACAACGTTCATCCACTATCACACACCCATGACCCAGCCACCTCCAAAAACCACTTATTAGCACAAGAGGCTTTGGAGGGACATCTAGATATAAGTCATAACAGAAGTCAGAGCTTCCATAATGGTAAGTCTCTAAGAGGAATTGTCTTCATCATCCAGGACAGGAGGGGGACTGCAGTTTGCTGCATATCATTCTTTTTAAAAATTTATTTAAAGGTAATACAAGTAGATGGATAAAAGAAAATGTAGAAAAGCACTATTCCTACTTTTGTGAAAAAATAAAATTTCCTAACAAAATAATTCAAGAATAATAATAGTTAATACTGTGTACTCCAAATAGGCTTTTAGTCATTCTTTTAAGACCATAATGCATAGTCATTCTTACCTGGAAAGCAACCCTAAATGGCAAGGCTCCCTTCTGAAGACAAGGAAACCTATTTTCACCACAACATCAAAATCCTCCCAATTTTCTCCTAAAAATTCTCTTCCAGGGAAAGCAAGGAGCCTTTCTCTGGAGGGAGCAGCTTAATCTGAATATTTTATGGCTAGTTTAGGCATTCTTACTAATACATCTACAGAATGTATTTAAGAGAAACCCCTCAAAAGATAGCAAACTTTCCAAGACTTTATCATGACTTTACATGTATTTTTGTAGACATTGTTAAGGTAGAAGCACTGCAATTAGTTTTGCTATTATTGAAGTTGGGCAATGCTTTTATTGCTAAAACTTACTTTAACATCACCAGAATATGTTTAGTTTTCTCTGTGGTTAACGATTACCTGGACAGATTCCCACTTAACATATGATGTACAGACAACCAGTGTCACTGCACATTATGAAAACAGCATTAATGGCCAAGGCACAAAAGAAATCTAGGTAGAAATTAGTGAGGACATTAGTTTATTCATGGGCTATTTGGAGACCCAGCCTTTAGCTAGATCAGCAGTCCTATCTCCACCAATTATAATAATGCCAGACTTTTTCATGTGGGATGTTAGCACCTGAAGTGGATGAAAGTAGCTTTATAGTTTTACACTCAAAGGCTCATTTGCTCCCATGGATCCCAACTAAACAAACAATGGCCCTTAGCTATGCCAGAGAAGGGACAAAGCAGATCCTCCAGGGCACGTGGCTGGCAAACTTATTATTTTTCTTAAATGGACATGAGTTTCATACACAATTCAAAAGTGCTGCAATACTGTGTCTTTCTACAAAGTGAAACCATCAGGAATCCAGCCACTAGTGGTCAGGGTGAGAGGCTACTATGTTTGCTCCATAAAGTAGACAAAGAGATATCATGAAGACTAAAGAAGTTTAAGAACCATGAAAGTGCACCCTTGTGGAGAAAGAAGAGAGAGAGAGAGAGAGAGAGAGAGAGAGAGAGAGAGAGAGAGAGAGAGAGAGAGAGAGAATGAGAAGCATGTAAGCAGGGCAAAAAATGTAACACACTAAGTATCACTTGGGTGGTAAAAAAGATTTTAAATTCAGCAAAGATCTGATTGTACTTTTGAAGTATTGCAATCAGAAAGGGAAAAAAGAACAAAGAAAACCTCAGGCTTGCTCAGTGAGAGTAACAAAGAATAACAGAACAAAGAAACATGCAAGAAGTTTTATGTTTTTCTTGTTTAAAAAGGCCAAGGGGCTAGATAACTTTCTATGGGGTTATGGACCAAAACATGTTAGGCTTTTTTATCTAGGAAGGCAAAAAGTGGAATAGGGGTGAGGAGAAGAGACAAAATCAAAGCTCAAAAGGCAAAAATACTTGCAAAGGATGAATAATGATTTACTAAATCTTAAAAACTCTTGGAACTTAACAGAAAAATATGAAGAAAATAAAGAAACTCATTTTTCTAAGACTAATTCTATCTATATATGCCATATAATCTCCATATATATTCTCTTAAATTTTTAAAAATTTAAGTTGCTTAACTCACAGTTATTAAAAAAACAGGGTTGTTCCAAATACAACACTACAAGTTGTAGTTAACCTCCAAAATGCTGCTGAGATGCTATGATTAGATCTAATGGCACAAATCTAATATCCTTCACCAAATGTATAAGCTTATAAAAAAAATAAATAACATCTCATTGATCAACATTGCTCCTTCACCTCTAAAATATATGAAAGTTTATTTTCCCTCAACCTATAAAACAAGGCACCACCTTCAGGAAACCAAGTATAAAGTCCCTGAACTTGACATGATTCACATTCAGGGCATAAAATAGAAATAGTAGACATTATAATAAAGCTTTCCCCTTTTAGTACACATCGTGAGCATCAAAAACATGAAAGAACTCACACTGGGGAGAAACCCTATATAAGTAAACAACGTGGGAAAGCTTTTAGTACACAAGATTATTGTAAAATACATGAAAGAATTCACACTGGGGAGAAACTCTATGTAGGTAAGCAATGTGGGAAAGCTTTTAGTACACAGGGTTATTGTAAAATACATGAAAGAAATCACACAGGGGAGAAACCCTATGTATGTAAGCAATGTGGGAAAGCTTTCAGTCAGTGCAAACATTGTAAACAACATGAAAGATACCACACTGGGGAAAAACCTTATGCATGTAAGCAATGTGGAAAGGCTATTAGCAGATATAGTCATTATTAAATACATAAAAAACTCACACTGTGGAGAAACCCTATGTATGTAAGCAATGTGGAAAACTTTTATTATACAGTGTTATTATAAAATATATGAAAGAACTCATACTGGGGAGAAACCCTATGTATGTAAGCAATGTGAGGAAGCATTTAGTACACAATGTCATTGTAAAAAAAAAACATGAAAGAACTCACACTTGGGAGAAACCCTATATATGTAAGCAATGTGTGAAAGCTTTTAGTAAACAAGATTATTGTAAAATATATGAAAGGCATCACACTTAGGGGAAAGCCTATGTATATATACAGTGTGGGAAAGCTTTCAGTCACCGTGAACATTGTAAGCAACATGAAAGATATCACCCTGGGGAAAAACCTTATGTATGTAAGCAGTGTGGGAAGGCTTTCAACAGACACAGTTATTGTCAAATACATGAAAGAACTCACACTGGGGAAAAACCCTATGTATATAAGCAGTGTGAGAAAGCTTTTAGTACACAAGGTTATTGTAAAATACATGAAAGAAATCACACAGGGGAGAACCCTTATGTATGTAGGCGATGTGGGAAAGTTTTTAGTACACAGGGTTATTGTAAAATACATGAAAGAATTCACACTCAGCATTAATTCTACCTAAGGAATGTGAGAAAGCTTTCAGCATTCTTGGTGTTTGCCAAAGATGTAAAAACTCAAAATAGGGAGAAACCGTATGTATGTAATCAATGTGGGAATGCTTTCAGCACACACATATATTACCAAATACATGAAAGAAGTCTCACTGGGGAGAAACTATATGCAAGCCTTTTTTGAAAATCCTGTTAAAATTTCTCATGAAGACCTGTAGGAATAATGAATACAAAAGGCATGACATTAATATATTTCCATAAAATATTTTTCCAGCTAGGTAGCCTAGATATATTGTTTTTCAGTAAACCACTTAAATATCTGATTGTGTATCTACAGTGTTTAATATAAAAATACTGAGTTGATGTAATTAGGTATCTTTTTATAGTTTGCGCTTAATACATAGTGTCATTTAATTAAGCATGGTGAATTGAAATGTATTTTTTTTTACTTTCAAGTAGATTTAGTATTTATGTAATTTTTATTTAGTCTTTACAATTGGAAGGTATAGGCCACTAAAAAAGTTAATTTTGTTAATTGCTTTTTGTTGTTAGGATCTTGTCATTACCTTTGTTTTATATTTTTGGTGTATGCTTTGTATTCTATATAACAAAAGATATTTTTGAATTTGATACCATATTTTATATTATGACATAATTTCAGAGACTTGTGAACATGTGTTTTTGACAAAGTTGATTTTCACACAACTTACAGATTAGCACATTGCTCCTCATACCATGAAAAGATATCTGCTTATAGCCCAACATTGTATAATATAATGTGTACATAATTTTGCATATTTTTCTTTCATATTAGAACCAATATTATCATTTACATAAAATTTTGTTTTCTTACAAAAATAATAATAATAATAAAGCTTTCCCACCCCATGTTCCTATTGCGGAGACCAACATACATACATTTTGTAAAAATAAAACAAATAAAAAACTCTAAACTGACTCTATCAGAAAAAAAATTGGTCTTGTCTGCCCTTAAACCTGCTATGCTAAATCAGTCACTTTTTCGCATGTTCTTGCCTTTTCCCACCATCCTGCAAGAAGCTATCACTCAATCTGCCTTGGTCCACACTGCCAGTCTGGAGCCACACAGGAAGGGAGAAGAGGAGAAGAGCTAGAGATGGCCTTTGAGTGCCATCTGGAAAAGAATTCTAGTATGTTCTGAACCACGCACTGAAGAGCAGTCACCAGAATATAGTCTTAAAGCTGAGATGAGGAAACCATCTGGCAAATGTAGGTGGGATCCAGAGAAAAGGCTGAGGGTGGTGGAATTCACCAGGAAATGATTCAGCATACTGTTACAGTCCCTCTATGAGGTTGCTTTGGCAACACTGTGTAGAAAACAGGAGTGAGTCTTGCGGGCTGGAGAACTGAGCTAAAAAATGGAGGAGTTGAAAAAGGAGGAAATTTTGCAAAGGAGGGTAAGGAAAGGCCCTGCCAAAGGCGGGCAAATGGGCTTCTAGGCCATTCTTTTCTAGTGACTTATATTTCCAAGAGGATATGAGGCTCAAAAAGTAATGGGAGTCAGAGATTTAGCTCGGTGCTGCCACACCTGCCTGGCAAGCGCAAGGTCCTGAATTTGATTCCCAGTACCAGAAAAAAAAAAAAAAAGAGCAAGAAAGAAACAATGGGAATGTTGGTAATGATCAACAATAAGACTACATAGGAAGTCAACAAGAGGATAGGTATGGTGCTCATGACAAAAGTTCAGGGAGTACAGGTAGAGGGGAGACATGTGGGAAGAGTCCTGTGTGAAGCAAGCACAAAGCTTCACTGTAGGCCATTTCAGCAGGAAGCTTTTGAAACACTGAGGGTCAGGCTAATTGCTTAGGCACTGTTTTGCATTTTCTCTAATTGCTATCTAAAAGCTGAGAAGCATGACGTCCTTTCGTTCTTAAGGAGTTAAGTTATAAAATCTCTCTCTCCACCTCTCTCCTCACCCATCTTTCATAGGCCATTTCAAATCCAAATCCTTTGTTTTCATTGTATGTTTCCTTTCTTTTCTGCTCCTCAGATCTTATTTCAGTCAGCTTCCTATCACTACAACAAAATGCCTGAAATAATTAACTTATAAAGAGAAAAGAATTTTATTTTGTTTTGTGTTTGCAGTACTGGGGATTGAACCCAGGACCTTGCACTTGCCAGGCAGGCACAGCACCACTGAGCTACATCCCCAGCCCGACAAAAGGGTTATTTTTATCCTACAGTTTTGAGGCCACCTAAGACTTGGTGGACCCATTGTTTTGGGCTTCTGGTGGGTATGCTGGAAGGAAATGGCAGATAGTATATGTCAGAACAAACCTCCAGGAAGCAAGTGAAAAGGAAGAGGCCATGGTCCCATGATCTCCTTTATGGGCAGTACCCCTAATGACTTAAGAACCTCCCATGAGGCTCCATCTCCTAAAGGCTCCACCACTTCCCAGCTGTGCCATTAGCACGAGGCCAAGACTTTCCTTCAGCAGAACCACTGCTAACAGATGATGCAACCTAAAGCACTGCCACTGGTTGGCCATGGTGACACCAAAACAATGAAATTTGTGTAGTTTAGTCTTGCTTTAGACCTTTGTAGAAATCTAGAAAGATTAAAGTGAAATGGTGATGTGGAGTTCATGGGTATGTCTATTTGTCCAAAATACAGTTATGACTTTTTGATGTATATGAACTTTATTTCAAAAAACTTAAAAATTATTGTGTCATCTTGAGGAATGAGTGTGGAAAGATATGAAGCAAGAATGGAAGAATGACATAAGTATTGAAGTCAAGTGATTGGTACATGGTATTTCATTTTACTATTCCATTTGCATATGTTGGAAATTTTATATAAAATGAAACTGTGGTTCATACCTACATATTCATATACATTCATATACACACACTCCCAAGGAGGGGAGGCATTAGTTTTAGAGCCATCTGGTCTTGATTTTATCACACAGTTCACAATTCACTCGGTGAGGAAGAGCAGGCTTTGTTTTCTGTCAGCCTCCCCGACACTTTGCATCAACATGAGCATTTGGTATGACATCATCTTTACTCTTCTGGCCTCCAGAAGAGGATCTAAGCAACAAGAACACATGTCCTCTGCACTGAGATTTGTAATAACACAGCTTTATATAATCCTCTCAATCCCTTGTCATCCCAAACACTTGTCCATGCTCCGTTATCCAGGCTAAAAATGGAGTCTGCAACACGATATCTGAGGGAACAGCCAAGTATATGACTAAATACTTTCCCCTAAAATTTCCTTCAACTGATGGTACTATTAGAGATGCTGTTCTTCTCATTCTTGCCTGGTGGTTTATTTCTTTTTCATTGGTACATTCTTAAATTACCAAAAGAAGTATTATATATGGTTTCTCACCTTCTCTTGAGCAGGTTTATTTCATTACCTCAATATGGGCTTCTTCCAATCCTGTTTTATTTTTCCTACTTTTGCTGCTTTTTCCTTAATACAATCTGTGAAATTCTTTGGAATAATTTCTGTACCAAATGAATTTATTCCACTGAACAGGAAAAGGCACATCTCATGATAGAGAACCATGATAGAGTTAAAGAAAGAAATCATTGTGAAATGTATTTAAGTCCTGGGAAATGAATTTATAAATATTATTTGGGGGCCTCAGAACCAATTATTTGGTTTTCCACTATTTCTTATGGGGAAAATATGTTCAATTTTTGAATTTTTAGGTGTCTGAACACAAACTTGGAACAAATTGAGTTCAACAGCTGAGCTATCACTGTAGTCTGTTTATAAGGCACTCAATAGACACATTAGTGTAAGACTAATGTCAATTTTGTGTCAATAGACACAAAATATTTAATGATTTGGACTAATAAGGGATGGCCTTGTCTAAATTATGAAATATCCTATAAAATAAAGAGAAGTATCCTATAAAGTAAAACCTATTTCACTCAATGAAATACAGAGGCTATAAATTATTAGAAGTAGGAATGATTGCAGACTTATTTTGATGACTAGACAATAGTTTTTTAATTAGAATACTAGTAACTTTGGGAGTAAATTTTTGCTTCTAAACTACTGGGAACAGTGTGCTTTCCTAACAAGGTTGATAAACAGCTCACTTCCATTACTTATCGGTCTAATAGATCCTTTTCCTTTCTTTATAAGATAAACCAGGAAACCTCTCCCTCCATTTTCATAAATTTTTGAGTTCAAATTCATGAAGTTCAACTCTCATATAATAAACTAAGAGTTTTTGAGCACTTCTAATCTTAGATATTTTGAAGTCACATACAGCTTTTCCTACTCTTACTCATAAGATAGATGATAATATCTGCAAAATAATTAACCAGTAATGTGAATAGTTATTATAAAATATTCAATTCAGAATTTTTCTTTTTTTTCAGCTAGAAGTGCTTCAGCCTCTGTTTCAACCTGTACATTGGGTCCTGCTCTCAAAGCATTTTTTTAACTTATTTTTTTCATTTTTCAATTTTTATTATATGTTTATTATATATAATGATCACATTCCTTGTAAAGAGTTGATACATGTACCTAATATGACTTAATTCTTTTTTACATATCCTTCCCTTCCCTACATCTCTTGGTCCCCTTGCCATTTGAAAAAAAAAACTATCTCCCTCTTTCCTATTATCTTTTATTTTGCTCTTTATTTCTATTTTAGGTTTCTCATATAAGAGAAACAATGAGGTATTTAAGCTTGTGCATCTGATTTATTGCATTTTATACTTACCCCTTAAGATGTATCCACTTTCATACAAATGACTCAAGTTTATCCTTTATGGCAGTGCAGAACTCTACTGAGTAAAAATACCACATTTCCTTTATCTATTCTTCTGTCAATGGATGTATAGGCCACTTTCAAGATTTAGCTATTGTGGATTGTGTTGCTATAAACATGGGTATGCATGTATCACTGTAACATGTTGTCTTATCTCTTTTTTGGAAGATACCTAGAAGGGGAATAGCTGGGACAAACAGAATTTCTAGTTTTAGTTTCTTGAGTAATCTCCATATTGACTTCCATAGTGGTTGTACAAGTTTACATTCCCACCAACATTTTTTTACAATTATCAAAATCACAAAACTTTATATTGATTTATTTCATAGACAAAATTGTATGTTTAGACTTGGGTCCCATCCCCAAGATATTTCCTCATATATATACACAAATATTTCAAACTCCAAAATAGGATTCTGATATTCAATTCACAGCTCATATTCAAGTTTCATTCACCTTTCTTATAATGTCCTATATAGCTTTTTCATTTCTTTTCTGATTCAAAATTCAACAGAGGAGCATTTATTGCATTTACTTTTCTCGGCATATATTTTTATTGTGGTAAAATATATATGATATTTTAACCATCAGTAAGTGTTTAGTTCAGTGGAATTAAATGTGTTCTCATTGTTGTGCAACCACCACTACCCAAAGCAGCTTAAAGAGCCTTTATCACTGGGTCTCAGGGTGGGTCTGGTGCTTGGGCCAAGCTGTGCCCAATCAGAACAAAGACTTAGTTGGGCTGGGGATTTACCTCAGTGGTTCTGGCACCTGCCTTGGAGGCTCAAGTTCCCAAGTTTGATCCCTGGTACCAAAAAAACAAAACAAAACAAAAGAACAAAGACTTTAGCTAAGCTGATGACTGAGTAACCCAGCACAAATAAAATAGTACAGTGGACCCTTGACTTATAAACTTGATCGGTTCCCAAGGTCTGTTCATAACTCAGGTTGGTTGTAAGTCAATACAGCTGAGATCTGGATGTTTACCTAGGTACACACTATAGATAACAAGAGGCAGATGAATCTTCCATTAACCTAATTAACCCAAGTTGTTCATATGTCAGGCCAGTTGTAACTTGAGGGTCCACTGTTCTTAAAGCAAAGCACAAATGTCCTTAATGCACTAAAACCTGGGCACATTTCCATGCCCAGCAAAAGTGCAGAGGGATGGTTAGACTATAAATGTAAGACTCTAGTTCAGTTCTGAGCACATATGTAGATATTTCATCTGTAAAAATGCGTCAGAAGTTGAGGTTAATATACACTTGACATTTAAGATTAAGGGAGGAGGAGGGAAACATCTTGAAATTCCCTGGAGCCCTCTCTATTCTCATCTAAGCTCCTTTTTATTAGCTACAAGTGGATTTTCCACATTGTGGATTTTCAAAGACAAATTCCTTTTGTGTTTCCCTCTGTTACCCAGCTTAAACTGATCTGGATGTGCCTGAGCAAAACACAATTTGGTAGACTCTGCTAAGAAAACAAAGCAAAGCAAAAAACATGTGTAGCCTAAAGTGTCATTAGAGTGAGTTTACATATGTTGCTTGCCTACATAAATATTCAGGACAGTTTCCAAAGACATTCCTGGAGTTATACATGTACATGTGTTTTTGGTTTTTATTTTTATTAGTACATGTTTACAGTAAATAGCAATTACATTCATCACGGGGAATTGGTACATGTGTATAATACATATGCTTTTGTATCTATGAATTTAGAAACTTTTATAATTTTCTGGCTACCTGAGAATGAACACTTTGGGGACTAGGAGTTACATTTATGCTCCAGCATCAAAAGTGGGAATTGTGGGTGTAGGGACTGTCCTTGAATCAAAGGACTTGGTACATTTGTCTTCTAATTCTGAATCCAGAGAAAAGAGATGCAGGTTGAGCAGCAAACAAAACACGTGACATAGCAGAAAAGGAAAGAAACATATTTCTAGCACCTGCCAGTTATCAGAAATGTAGTTGAGCATTTTATACACATTATGCAATAAATCCCAACCGACTCTCACTCTCCAAGCCCATCATTTTACAGAGAAAAGCAGGTTCAAAGATATATTAAATAACATTGATACAGCTAATAAGTGATGGCACCTGGAGTGAGGCCCCTGCAGGACCCTGGGGCAAGCAGGTATACTGGCTTGGATGACCTCATTAATACTCAGTTTCCAATAGTAGACCAGTGGTGGGCTGGAAGGATATCTCCCATGTTGTGCCAAAAGAATTTCCTGGATGATATTTCTGTTCCACCTTTCTCAGTGGCTTGAACAAACTCACACTATTTGCATATGATATATATGAGAAGGACACTAAAAATATTTAGAGACTAAATTAGATTACAGAAAATACTGATAAGCTAGAATAATGGACTGAATGGGATAAATAAGATGTTACTGTAAGGAAGTAAATGTCAAGTTCTGCAAAAGGTTCCAAAAAAGTAATCTTACAATGCAAGTTGAATATTCCTTATCCAACATGCTTGGGACCAGAAGCATTTCAGATTTCAATTTTTTTCAGATTTTGGAATATTTACATATATATGTACTCGCAATTTGGTTGCAAGCAGAATTGTGAAATGAATTCTGTGACCAGAATAGTGGAAAGAGTTAAATTCATCAACCAAGGTATCACTGTATAATGAGAAATCTTAGGGATGGATTCCAAATCTAAACACAAAATTAGTTTACTTATCATATACACATAGTCTGAAGGTTACAATACTTTTAGTGCTTCTGTATTTTGACTATACATCATATGGCTTATAGGTGTGAAGCTATACACTTATTGCATAATGCAAGCACTCAAAAGTTTTGGACTTTTGGAGCATTCTGGATATCAGGGTTTGTTTTTTTTTAAATTAGAAATGCTCAATCTGTAAAACATGAGGGAGGCAAAGTTTTAAAACATCCACCATAGAAAATTTTCCAATATTGTCACAACAAGTTGATACCAACACATGATCACAGGTAAAATTCTATGCTATATGGGGCTGGGGATTTAGCTCAGTGGTGCCACCACCTGCCTCGCAAGCAGAAGACCCTGAGTTCGATCCCCAGTACCAAAAAAGTAAAATAAAATAAATTAAAATAAAGGTGGTGATGACTCTACTACAATCTGTAATGACCAGGTATAACCTAAAAGGAACAGTTTATGCATTCTATCAATATGTCCTGAGTGCCTTTCAGGTTCTCAGTACGTGCTAGGTCTTGGAGATTCAGTGGAGACACAGTTCTAGCATTATGAAGCTTCATAGTCCAGCAAATCAAGTGAAAATCACTTTGAGAATGGAAAAAAATTCACAACTATGCCTTAGAGAAATAGTGAAAGGAATGGAGGATCCTTAGCCTCAAAAAAAGTCTTCTTTTGAACAGCTTTTGAAGGGTTGATGGGAAAAAAGGAACCATGTCTTATGGTAGATTTTATAATATTCAAAATACATTCTGCCTCTCCCTGTAAAGAAATGATAAGCCCCTAGCTCACAAATGTTGGACTTGGCCATGTGACTTGTGTTGCTTCTCCTGACGGGAAAAGTATAAGGACCACCACTGCCCTTTGGAGCAGCCGCATGACTTGCTTTGGTCAATGAAATACAGTGTAGGCCAACGTAATTATGTAAAGCAGATACAGTTAACCAAATTAGAGGTGGCAGTTCATCCTTGTTTTAGTTGGAAAACAATCTATTGAGTAAGTTTGTTTCAAGGAGTACAAGAGTATTCAGTATATATCCCAAGTATAGAGCTCTTTTTATCAAGCTTGTGCTACCTTAGCTGAAGTCAGAATTGAGGTTAAGCTCACTAACAAGTCCAACAGAGCCTTAAAGACTGCATTCTAATCATTACTGTTTCTCAAAATTAGGTGGCCCACCTATCATTAACATATATTAGTGTTGCCAATTTTGCTCTAATTGTGAGTTTGATTCAACTTGTTTAAATCAATTTTATTGATATATAAGGATACCTACAATGTATCACATGCAGTTTCAGCTAAAAGTTTAGTGATTGGTCTGGAAATGAAAAATTGATGCTTGGCTTTATTACTAATACTGTTTACTTTACTCTTGCACAGTAATCTGCCTCCACTTAAGTGCCCAGAATTAGGAAATGAATTATCATTGGTGACCTCTAAGTGAAATTGTAAAGATGCCAGATATCTGAGCAGTTTGCATGTACACAAAAAAGGAGAATAGTGTACTTCCTTTCCTTCTTTCTATTCAATATGTGGGCTATTCCTGCCCACTAAGTCCCTTTGGAAACAAATTTATACATTTCTTGCAATTAAGAAGTGCTATTTCTAAAAGGAACTAAGGAGTGAACTTTATATATGCCTTATTTTCTGAGAATACCACAGGCCCTGCCTGCTGGGCTCCCCCTTTCATTTATTCCTTGTTTTTTGGATGCATTTAAATTTGAAATTACCTTTATGATCACCAAAGCAAATTGTCTTCCTCCTTAGAAGACATTGCTCAAGCAGTCCCTGCTTAATGAAGTGTCTCAATTCCAAATCTATGTATCTGCCACTGTGACAAGAGGAAAGTTGTCCCTTTTTTACATTATTATCAGTTAAAACTTCAAGTGTAAACAGCAAATATCACGTGTTTATTTTGAAAGAATCTGTATTAGGCAGCTTTCGCATTACTGAGACAAATTACCCACAAGTTAAAGGAGGCAAGGTTAATTTGGCCCACAGTTTCAAAGGATTTCAGCCGACCCCAAGGCAGGACCATCATGCCTGAAGGGTTTGCTTTGCTCATGGTGGCAAGGAAGCAGAGCTGGGGAACAGCACCAGAGAGGAAAGGCCAAGGAGCATATAGTACCAGAGATCACACCTTCAAGACCCACCCAAACACACCCAGAAATGTGCCTTACTAGCCCCCTCAGCAACTCCCAAGCCAATTAAATCGATGAGCTTAACCATCAGAGAATTTACAAAAAGACCTCAAGAAACTAGAAAACATAATCTCATGGCTTATAATCCAGTTGGAGAGAGGAAAGGCACGTAAAATATGTAAAAAGGGGGAGAGCCAAAGCACAAAACACATAGATAACAATTCAACATAAAATAGTTCATGCCACTATTTCCAAAGAAGTTTCACCAAAATGTCATATTCATGCCTACAAAGAGAATTGTTTATAGTAAGATAAGGTGACAATGGAGTTACATGGGAAAGATCGATCTTTAAAGGGAATTTGAGAAGAAAGGGCAGCGTTCATTCAAGCAAAGTAGAACAGGAGTGAGGGGCGAGCCTTGTAGGTAGAACCAGCAGTCAACCTTTTGGACTGTGGCTTCTTGCAGGGTACCTAGCACACAGTGAGATTTAGCAAATAGTGACTGAAGGAATGGGTGGAGTGATAGGACAGCTCAGAAAGAAACCCCTTTTAGAAATGAGACCAAAACAAGGAGATTTTCCTCCAGGTGTGAAAACTTTTGTATCCCAGCTATGAGTGTGGGCTTTATCCTTTTTGAGACTATTTACTGTTCAAGGCAGGCATTCCCTATGAAAGTAGTGGGGAATTGGTCTTCACTTTCCAGCTCTTTGGTTTTAGCAGTCTCCACCTATCTTCCTTCAAGGCAACCATAGATGGAAGTTATCGTACCACCCTAAGACATCTCAGAGTATTTATTACTGTATATTTCATTGGGTAATTAAATGCTGCAAGCTTTGATAAGTCCTTGAGATGGCTGATTTTAATGTGTCGACTTGACTGAGTAATGGAGTGCCCAGACATTTGGCCAAATGTAATTCTGGCTGTTTTTGCTAGACTGGTTTTAGATGAAATTAACATTATTTAGGTAGATTGAATAAAGCAGGCTCCCCTCCCCAATGTGAGTGGGTTTCATTCCATTGAGGGCCCAAATAGAACAAAAAAAGCAGAATTCTGCCCCAAGTAAGAGAGACTTTTTCCTGCCTATTAGACTTCAAACTGGGAGTTGTAGTCTGTATCTAGATGTCCCCCAAATCCTCACGTAATCCTAGGTGGGACCTTTGGAAGTAGTATAGCATTGTAGGAGTAGTATAGCTGGCTTGATGTTAGGGGGTGGGGTCTGGTCAGAAGAGGCAGGTCACTGGGGATGCACCCTGGAAAGGTTTATCTCCCCATCTGGCTTCTCCCTTGATGCTCTCTGCTTCTCCCTTGATGCTCTCTGCTTCCTGTCTGCCATGCCTCCTGTCTTGGAGCCATGGACTGAAACCATGGACTGAAACCTCTACACACTGTGTCAAAGTAAACCTCTCCTTTTAGTTGTGGGTATCAGATATTTTGTCCCAGCAACAAGGAAAGTGAGTAAATCTTGCCTTCAGACTTCAACTGAAACATTGACTCTTCCTGGATCTCAAAATTGCTGGCCCTCAGACTGGAAGAATTACACCATGGGCTCTCCTGGGTCTCCAGTTTGTGATTCACCCCGCAGATCTCTGGACTTGCCACCCTCCAGAAATGTGTAAGCCAGTTCCTCAGGGAGCCCTGACTTATACTGTTATCTTCCTTTGCTACCAAAATCTTTCTATGTTGCCCAGTTTTTCTGCTTGCTTATATCTTACTTTTCCATCTAGATTGTAAGCTTCCTGAGACCTGAGAGGAGGAGTTATTGGAGGTATTCTGGTGGAGGGCAGCATGGCTACACTATGCGATTGCGTAGATTACACCCTGTACAGGGTCCCAACTGATAAAGCAAAGTGGAACAAAACTCTAGCACCAGATCCAGTTACCAAGTATGATCCTGGCACAGGCTGCACCCATCTGGAAGAAGAGAAGCCTGTTTCTCATTCTCAGAGGCATTGTATGGGGAATCCGAGGCCCCAGACTGCAGCATGTTGTGGTGGGCCCAAGTATGAACTGTGAGCATCCCAGAATAATAGGTTACCTGTTCTGTCCAACAGTCGGCAGGACTCATCTAGCTCCACCTTACAACAGCCAGAACTAATTCCCAGGATTTGCCATAAATGTTCCATAAAATGCTCTAAAAGCAAGTATACCATCTGTGCACTTGGGTTGAGAAAAATACACATTATACCAATGATCAAGTTCCCCTGATTTCAATATTTAAAAATGTATCCATAAGGTTTCTTAATTGCATGCCCCAGGGTCCAACTCTAGATTAAATAAAAAGCTATATAGTATATGGAAGACCTCATGGGATCACTGGGAAAATTGGCAAAACCTCAGTCAGAAAACAAGAAGGAAAGGTGCAAGTTGTGTAACAGCGAGGATCAGAAACAAAATCACACATAGCAGCATCCCCAATCCTTTTGGCACCGGGTACTGGTTTCACGGAAGACAATTGTTCCTCAGGCCAGGGTAGGGTAGGATATGGTTTTGGGATTAGATTCTCAAAAAGAGTGCACAAACTAGATCCCCTCCATGCACAGTTTACAGTAGGGTTTGCCCTCCATGAGAATCTAATGCTGCCACTGATCTGACAGGAGGGAGTTCAGGGGAGAATTCAAGCAGTGGGGAGCAGCTGTAAATACAGAAGAAGTTTCACTTGCTTGCCTGCAGCCTAGTTCTTAATAGCCCTTGGGCCAATACTAGTGTGTGCCCTAAGAGTTGGGGACCCCTGACACATAGAACCAGCGTGGAACCACATAGAACCTGTCACAATCACTACACACCTCACCCGCCTCAGCAATTGCCACTACCTGCCTCCCATGACTTCTCCACCACCCCTACTTCCTTGCACATCTGTCTCTGAGTGCACACTCTGGCAGTTTTTCAGCATTTTCAGCACCTCAGTGGGAGGAAGATTCTGCTCCCCATCTGCCTCCTAAAGTAGGGGATTCCTCAAACTCAGGAATGGTTTTGGACTTGGCAAAGCAAAAGGTGAGAATGTTCACTTCAAGACCATGAAGGTATATATATATGAAATCAACATTGTTTAGGTAGATTGAATAACACAGACTGCACTCCCCAATGTGAGCTTACAGGATTTCATGGAAGATGAGGATCTCATAGAGCTCAGTTGTAAAGTACTGAATGAAGGCAGGTTCACACACAGAATTTAAATTCTCAGATAGGAAAATAAGTTTCAGCCAGTTCTTCAGTTCTGACAGGTCTCATGTACTACGGCTGGCATTCATAACAAATGCAAAGCAATAACACACATATTTGGCAAACTGTTTCAGAAACATTCAAAAATGTTCCCTGATGGTTAACCTGTGAGAGTTCCTTATAATATAGCTAGCAAACACTTTTAACACAAAGAAAAAGCACAGATTACTCATTGTTTTTAGTTTGGACTTGTACCAAGGCTTATAATGTTTTTCTAATTTAGATAGAAAGATAGATAGATAGATTACACATATGTATCAGCAAGTATATTTTCTTTCTTGAAGTTTATTTTCACAAATCTAGCAGAAATGGTTACAGTTCCACCCAATTTGCAGAATTTTAACCACTACACAGAAAGTCTCTATAAAGAATCATTGACTGAAGGCACGCCTTACCGAGGTCGAAAGTTGCGCAGAACACGCCCAATCAGCCCACGCTCTGGCAACAATCCACTGGACACCCCCCCCCCGCTCCTCTGTACAGTCACCTGGTTCCACACTACAAAGACGCAGAGGACACTGGACCACCAGACCACGGTACTGAGTCTCGCCGCTCCCAGCCCAGAGATAGGGGCTTCTGAGCCACCCTCCCACTGCTCCCAGCCCAGAGGAAAGGGCTTTTGGGCCACCATCCCTACTGCTGCTCCCGGCCCCTGTCCCACCTCTCCCAGCTAAGAGGAGGTAATCCATGCAGGCGCCAACAGCAACCCCCCCCCCCGCAGTCGAAATGAGAAAATACATAAATAAGTCTCAAAGCCAGACTTCCAGATCACCTACAGCAACCCCAAAGGGAAATGAGATGGAACACTCTGATACTCAACCACCTGGACCCACTGAACTGGCAACAAAAGGGGATCTGGAAAAAATGAAATCAGAAATAATTTCTCAGATAACAGGAGAAATTGTGCCCCTAGTACAAGACATGATTACTAAATCTAGAGAGGAGCTGAGGAACATGATGGAATCCCAACATAGGAAACAAATGGAATCCATAAAACAGATGCAAATAGATTTCCAGGACATGAAAACCTCCATTGAAAGTCTACACAGCAAAATGAGCCAATGTGAGGACAAAATTTCAGATATAGAAGATAAGATTGCAATTAATGACCAGGAAAAGAAAAATTGCTTCAAAATTATAAGGGAACATGAGAAATCATTCCAGCAGCTGCTAGATGATGCAAAGAAGAGTAACATAAGACTGATTGGGCTCAATGAAGAAACAGGAGAGAGTGGAGATGACATAAAAAAATCTCTTCACAGAAATAATGCAGAAAACTTCCCAAGCAGGCGAAAAGAGCTTGACATACAGATAAGTGAGGCATATATGACTCCAAATAGCCTGATCAAAAAAAAATCTACACATAGGCATATAATTGTTAAGATTCCAGAAACTCAACAGAAGAACAAAGTTCTACAAGCAGTCAGAGAGAAGAAACAAATCACATACAAAGGAAAGCCATCAGAATCACAGCAGACTTCTCAACACAAACCATCAAGGCAAGAAGAGCTTGGAGTGACATAGTCCAAGCCCTAAAAGAAAACAGCCTCCAACCCAGATTGATGTACCCTGCAAAACTATCTTTCAAAATTGATGAAGAAATAAGATACTTTCATGACAAAGAGCACCTTAGGAACTTTGTGAATACCAAACAAGCACTCCAAAGAATTTTACACAATATCCTAGGAACAGACATTGAGGATCACAACCCCAGGAAGAAAAGCAGAATGAACCCATCTGGCATGACAAGAAATTAAATGGAAAGGGGGAGAACCCAACAAAAAGAAAAAGTCATGGCAATGACAAGTCAATATGTTTCAGTTATAACCATCAATGTTAATAGTCTCAATTCACCAATCAAAAGAAATAGACTGGCAGAATGGATCAAGAAGCGAAATCCCACAATATGCTGCATACAAGAAACACACTTAATTCAAAAGGAAACTCATAGACTGAAAGTTAAAGCATACAAAACAATACTCCATGTGATGGGAACCCAAAAAAAAGCAGGTGTAGCTATCCTCTTTGCAGATCAGGTAGATTTCAAACCAACACTGATTAAGAGAGACAAAGAAGGACACTATATCCTTGTAAAGGGAAGAATCCAAGAGGAAGAGATGACAATCATAAATATCTATGCACCAAACACTAGTGCGCCCAACTATATAAAACAAATACTAACGGACATGAAAAGTCATATATGCACTAATACAATTGTAGTGGGGGACCTCAACACCCCACTGTCACAAACAAATAGATCAGCTAGACAAAAATAAGTAATGAAATACTAGAACTCAATCGAATTCTTGAACAAATAAACTTAACAGATGTTTACAGAGTCTTCCACCCCACAAAATCAGAATACACATTCTTCTCAGCTGCACATGGGTCATTCTCAAAAACAGACCACATACTCATACATAGAACATGTTTCAGTAAGTGCAAAGGAATTGAAGTTATCCACTGTATATTACCAGACCACAGTGCGATGAAATTGGAGATCCATAGCAAAAGAAACTCAAAAAATTTCATAAACACATGGAAATTAAACAACACACTTCTGAATAACCCATGGGTCACATAGGAAATTAAAGAAGAAATCAGACAGTTCCTTCAATTAAATGACAATGACAATACAACATATCAGAATCTATGGGACACAGTGAAAGCAGTCTTACAAGGGAAATTCATAGCAGTGAATATGCATATTAGGGAAACAGAACGAGCCCAATTAAACAACCTGATGCTGCACCTCAAGCTTCTAGAAAAAGAAGAACAGGACAACCCCAAAGCTCATACAAGGGAGGAAATTATAAAGGTCAGAGCTGAAATCAATGCAATGGAGACTAAGAGAACGATACAAAAAATCAGTGAAGCCAAGAGTTGTTTCTTGGAAAGAATCAACAAAATTGACAAACCCTTAGCCAACCTTATCAGAAAAAGGAAAGAGCCTCTTTTCCGCCCAGCACCTCTGCAGCCACCTCACATCTGGGCAGGCAGAGGCAAAGGTGGCGCCTGGGCCCAGGGGCGTGGAGGGAGTTATTAAGAAGGGGGCGGGAGAGGAGGAGCGAGGGGTCGGGCTTCAGTTACGGAGGCTGAAGAGAGCCCAAGCAGGTGGGGGGTAGGGGGAAGAGCAAAGGCCGCAGGGAGCAACGGTGGCACAGGAGCGGGCGGCAGGGAGGGGAGCGGCGGCCGAGGGGAAGGACCGCCGTGCAGCGGAGGCATCGAGTAAGGGTCTGGCGGTAGGGTCTGGGAGTCCGTGCTTAGAGCTCCTGGGGTCGCGTGCGCGAGTGCTGGGGCGCGGTAGGCGGGCAGGGGCTAGAAGTCCGCGGGGTGGCAGTCGGGCAGCAGGCAGACTGGCTGGGCCCGGGCTGCGGTAGATGGTGGCGGGCCTACGCCAGCGCCAGCGCCAGCGCCAGCGCCAGCTCCAGCTCCAGCTCCAGCTCAGAGTGCCCAGGCCAGGGATTTGGCCTCCCGGTTCCCTCTGGCCCGCCTCCTTCAGTGTAAAAAGTTTTAGACCAAGGAACCATGGATAGGAGAAGTGTGGGTGAAACAGAAAATGGAGATGCTTTTCTTGACTTGAAGAAGCTGCTGGCCTCCAAGTCCCCTCATCGCTATACAAAAGAGGAGCTCTTGGATATAAAAGAACGCCCCCATTCCAAACAGAGGCCTCCGTGCCTCTCGGAAAAGTACGACAGTGATGGTGTCTGGAATCCTGAGAAATGGCATGCCTCTCTCTACCCTTCTTCAGGGTGGAGCTCACCAGTAGAAAGTCTAAAGAAAGAGTTGGATACTGATCGACCTTCCCTGGTGCTCAAGATAGTAGATCCACGAGAACGTGTAAAAGAAGATGACTTGGATGTTGTTCTCAGCCCACAGAGACGGAGCTTTGGAGGGGGCTGCCATGTGACAGCTGCTGTTAGCTCCCACCGCTCAGGAAGTCCATTGGAAGAAGACAATGATGGGCTTCGCCTGCTAGGTGGACGAAGAGTTGGCAGTGGGAGGATCATCTCTGCCCGGAACTTTGAAAAGGATCATCGTCTTAGTGATAAAGTCCTGCGGGACTTGAGAGAGAGAGATCGAGAGACGGACTACAAGGACAAGCGTTTCAGGAGGGAGTTTGGTGATAGTAAGCGTGTCTTTGGCGAGCGTAGAAGAAATGATTCATACACTGAAGAAGAACCAGAATGGTTCTCAGCTGGACCCACAAGTCAGTCTGAAACCATTGAACTGACTGGCTTTGATGATAAGATACTAGAAGAAGATCACAAAGGCAGAAAAAGAACAAGGCGACGGACGTCCTCTGTAAAGGAAGGCATAGTTGAGTGCAATGGAGGCGTGGCTGAAGAGGATGAGGTGGAGGTCATCCTCGCCCAAAAGCCTACTGCTGATCAGGAAGTGCCAAGGGAAGCTGTCTTGCCTGAACAATCCCTGGGAGAATTTGACTTTAATGAGTTCTTTAACCTTGATAAAGTTCCATGCTTGGCTTCCATGATAGAAGATGTTTGGGGAGAAGGGTCCGTCTCTGCCAGTCGGTTCAGTAGGTGGTTCTCTAATCCAAGCCAATCAGGAAGCTGATCCAGCAGCCTTGGGTCAACACCACATGAAGAGTTGGAGAGACTTGCAGGTCTGGAGCAAGCTATCCTTTCTCCTGGACAAAACTCGGGGAATTATTTTACTCCTATACCATTGGAAGACCATGCTGAAAATAAAGTGGATATTTTAGAAATGCTACAGAAAGCCAAAGTGGATTTAAAACCTCTACTTTCCAGCCTTTCTGCAAATAAAGAAAAACTTAAAGAGAGTTCACATTCAGGGGTTGTGCTTTCAGTGGAAGAGGTAGAAGCAGGGCTCAAGGGCTTGAAGTTGGACCAACAAGTAAAGAATTCAACTCCCTTCATGGCAGAACACTTAGAGGAGACCCCGAGTGCTGTAAACAGCAATCAACAACTCAAGAAAGATGGAGATATGACTGCATTTAACAAGCTAGTGAGCACCGTGAAGGCAAGTGGGACTTTGCCTTCTCAGCCCAAAGTCAGTCGAAATCTTGAAAGCCATTTGATGTCCCCTGCTGAGACTGCAGGCCAGCCTGTCCCTAAGAACATCCTGCAGGAACTTCTGGGTCAACCACTTCAAAGACCTGCTTCCTCCAGTCTTCTGAGTGGCCTTATGGGGAGCTTGGGGCCTACTGCATCTTTACTAGGCCAAAGAGCACCCTCTCCTCCTGTGTCACAGGTGTTTCAAACTCAGGCAGCCTCAGCAGACTACCTTCATCCAAGAATACCATCACCAATTGGTTTCACACCAGGACCACAGCAACTACTTGGAGATCCATTCCAAGGCATTCAAAAGCCCATGAGCCCTGTCACAGCTCAGATTAGCCAGCTAGAGTTGCAGCAGGCAGCTTTGGAGGGGCTAGCCCTGCCACATGACCTTGCAGTACAGGCAGCAAACTTCTACCAGCCTGGTTTTGGCAAACCACAGGTGGATAGAACCAGGGATGGATTCAGAAACAGGCCACAGCAAGTGACCAAGTCACCAGCACCTGTGCACCGAGGGAATTCCTCTTCCCCATCCCCTGCTGCCTCCATCACAAGCATGCTTTCTCCTTCCTTCACCCCTACCTCAGTAATCCGGAAGATGTACGAGAGCAAAGAGAAAAGCAAGGAGGAGCCTGCATCTGGAAAAGCAGTTCCTGGTGACAGTAAAGAGGATACTCAGAAGGCTAGTGAAGAGAACCTACTATCATCTAACTCCATACCTAGTGCTGAATGAGACTCTTCTACAACAAATCCCAAACTTCCAACATTACAGCGATCTTCGTGTTCTACCCCACTATCCCAGACCAACCGTTATACCAAAGAACAAGATTACCGACCTAAAGCAACTGGAAGGAAAACACCCACCTTGGCATCCCCGGTTCCAGGAACACTTTTTCTCTGACCTGTACACCAGGTTCCTCTTGTTCCCCATGTCCCTATTGTTCGGCCTGCTCACCAACTTCACCCAGGGTTGGTCCAGAGGATGCTGGCCCAGGGAGTGCATCCACGGCATCTTCCAAGTTTGCTCCAAGCTGGTGTACTTCCTCCTGGGATGGACCTGACTCATTTACAGGGAATATCTGGCCCACTCCTGGGTCAGCCCTTTTACCCTTTACCTGCTGCTAGTCACCCTCTCCTAAACCCTCGACCTGGGACACCTCTGCACCTGGCAATGATGCAACAGCAGCTACAGCGCTCAGTTCTGCATCCTCCAGGCTCTGGGTCCCAACCGCCAGCTGTCAGCATTCAGACGACTCCTCAGAATGTGCCCAGTCACCCAGGCCTACCGCACATGCGCTCCCAGCTGGAGCATCACCCCAGCTACAGGAGCAGCTCCCCTGTGGGTCTTGCCAAATGGTTTGGCTCAGATGTGCTGCAGCAGCCCCTCCCCTCCATGCCTGCCAAAGTCATCAGTGTAGATGAATTGGAATACCAACAGTGAGCAGGGCAGGCAGGCTCATCCATGCCTGGACCTATGGTGGCACCCTGGTCAGGACTTTGCTGCCTCATCTTGGGTTGGTTTACTGGCTTTTACTTTGGCGCATTCTGGGTAAAGCTCTTAATGGAACACGTGCACCTGGCATGGTTTGCATTATGACAGAAAGATCTTAACCAATGGAGTGGAGCCTACATGGTCTGAGTGCACAATGCAGAGTTTTGTCAATCCTGGAAAGTCTTGTCTTTTTTGTAAGATATGTGAATGAAGTGTTGATGTCTTCACCCCAAGAGGTGGCACCTAAGGGTTCTGAGGAAATGTATAGACCCTTATGTACAGAACTATGTATAAACAACTTTTGTACATACATATAGGATAGATTTTTTGAACTTATACAGCTGTACATAAAAGTAGCTGGTATTAGTTAAGCCTGTGTCAACAATTTGGATTTTTTTCACTTGTACATTTGGGACTTTTTCTTTCGGTTGATTAAAGTTGCAAATGCTAAGTGAAAAAAAAAAAAGGAAAGAAAAGGCCCAAATCCATGCAATTAGGAATGAAAAGGGTGAAATTACAACAGACCCAGCAGAAATCCAGAGGATCATCAATACCTACTTCCAGAACCTATATGCCAATAAGTTGGACAACACAGAAGAAATGGACAGATTCCTAGATACATATGAATTACCAAAGTTGAACGAAGAAGACCTAAAAATTCTGAACAACCCAATATCAACCAATGAAATTGAAAATGTAATTAAAAACTTATCAACTAAGAAAAGCCCGGGCCCTGATGCCTTCACTGCTGAATTCTACAAGACATTTAGAGAGGAACTGCTGCCACTACTGTTTCAACTCTTCAATGAAATTGAAAGGGAAGCAATACACCCAAATTCATTCCTAGAAGCAAGCATCACCTTGATCCCCAAAGCAGAGAAAGACCCAACCGAAAAGGAGAACTATAGGCCAATCTCACTAATGAACATAGATGCAAAAATTCTTAATAAGATACTGGTAAACAGAATGCAGAAGATCATCAAGATCATACACCCTGATCAAGTGGGATTCATCACAGGGATGCAGGGATGGTTCAATATACACAAATCAATCAATGTAATACACTATATCAATAGAGCCAAGGACAAACACCATATGATTACCTCCATAGATGCAGAAAAAGCATTTGACAAAATCCAACATGCATTTATGATAAAAACCCTACAAAAAAATTGGAATAGATGGTCTCTACCTCAAACTGATAAAAGCCATCTATGAAAAACCATCAGCCAATATCATACTAAATGGTCAAAAACTGAAATCCCTCACACTAAAATCAGGAACAAGACAAGAATGTCCACTATCACCACTCTTGTTCAATATAGTTCTGGAAACATTAGCCACGGCAGTTAGACAAGAGAAAGAAATAAAAGGAATAAAGATAGGAAATGAAGAAGTCAAATTGTCATTATTTGCAGATGACATGATACTCTATATAGAAGACCCCAAGAACTCCACCAAAAGTCTTCTAGACTTAATAACCAAATTCAGTCAAGTAGCTGGGTACAAGGTCAACACACAAAAATCAATAGGTTTCCTCTACACCAATGACAGACTCACTGAGAGAGAAATAGGGCAAAAAATTCCTTTCACAATAGCATCCAAAAAACTGAAATACCTAGGAATCAACCTAACGAAAGAAATCAAAGACCTCTTCTCTGAAAACTATGGCACTCTGAAAAGAGAGATTGAAGATGATATCAGAAAATGGACAGACATCCCCTGCTCCTGGGTAGGAAGGATTAATATAGTGAAAATGGCCAAACTTCCAAAACTGCTATATAGATTTAATGCAATTCCAATTGAAATACCAGCAGCATACTTCATGGACCTTGAGAAAACAATCCAAAAATTCATTTGGAACAAGAAGAGACCCAGAATAGCAAAAGCAATTCTAGGTAACAGAGACATGGCAGGGGGTTTCACAATCCCCAACCTGCAACTATAAAGCTACTGTGATAAAAACAGCATGGTACTGGCAAAGAAACAGACCTGAGGACCAGTGGAACAGATTAGAAGATGCAGAAACAACGCCAGACACACTCAGCCATCTCATCTTTGACAAAGGAGCCAAACACCCTCGCTGGAGGAAAGATAGCCTCTTTAATAAATGGTGCTGGAAAAATTGAGCTTCAACTTGCCAAAGATTAAAACTAGACCTATATCTCTCACCATGCACTAAACTAAAATTAAAATGGATTAAAGATCTAAATATTAAAATAGAAACTCTGAACCAGTTGGAACAGAGGTTAGGTAGAAGTCTTGAAGATGCTGGTGTAGGAAAAGATTTTATGAACAAAACCTCAGTTGCCCATGAACTAGCACAAACAATCAACAAGTGGGATCTCTTCTTATTAAAAGGCTTCTGCACAGCAAGAGAAACCACCAGCAGTGTGAAGAGACAACCCATAATGTGGGAACAAATATTCACCTGTTCTTCCTTAGACAAAGGTCTACTATCTCCAATCTATAAAGAACTTAAAAAGATCAGACCTCCCAAATTTAAAGACCCAATCCAAAAATGGGCATCTGAAATGAACAGACATTTCTCACACAAAGAAGTAGAAATAGCAAATAAATACATGAAAAAATGTTCAACATCACTGGTCATTTGAGAGATGCAAATGAAAATGCTGAGATTCCACTTCACTCCAGAAAGAATGGCTGCTACATTGAAATCAACCAATAACAAATGCTGGCGAGGCTGTGGGGAAAGAGGAACCCTGCTCCACTGCTGGTGGGAGTGTAGACTGGTGCAACCACTATGGAAATCAGTACGGAAATACCTCAAAGAACTAGGACTGGAAGTCCCATTTGACCCCGCTATTCCACTGCTGGGGATCTTCCCCAAAGAATTAAAAGAATCATACCACAGTCATATATGTGTGCCCATGTTCATAGCAGCACAGTTTGTGATAGCTAAAACTTGGAAACAGCCCAAATGCCCATCAACTGGAGACTGGATAAAGAAAATGTGGTTTTTTATAAAATGGAGTACTACTCAGCCATAAAAAATGAGAAATTAGAGACATTTATAGCTAAGTGGATGCACTTTGAGGTGATACTCTTAAGTGAAATAAATAGGACACATGTATAAATACTGAATAGTTTCTCTGGTGTGAGAAACTGAAAGTGCAAACAAGGGTTAAAATGTATAATAGGTAATGTGAAATAGGAAGAAAAGGGGCAAAGGGGAAGGAAGTGGGAGGGCTAGGGGAAAGGATAGAAGGGAATGGGATTAATATGAGAAAATGGAAAAATAGGAACAAAATCTTTGTAAATAGGAATGGAGGGGTTGAAGGGAGGGCTGGGCAAGGGGGAAAAATAAGAACCAAGAGAGACTATGGAAAGGTGCAAATTTCCAATGATGAATGTCATTGTATTGTATACCTAAAATGTACCAATGATTAGAATGAATAATCGATAATGCAAAATAGGAAGAAAAGGTCCAAAGGGGTAGGGGTAGTGGGAGGGGCAGGAGAAAGGAAAGAAGGGAAAGGAAAAATGATGAGAAATGGAAAAAATGGAAATAAAGTCTTTGTAAATAGGGAAGGGTGGAGGGCGTGAAGGAAGGGCTAGGAATGGGGAAAAAATAAGAACCAAGATGCGTCATGTAAAGGTTCAATTCCCAGTGAGAAATGTAATTGTGTTGTATACCTACAATGTACCAGTAAAAGAATTTAACAAGAACAAAAAAAAGAATCATTGACTGAATAAGTAAACAAATAATATCTCAACAATAATATGAGGAGAAAATGAAATAGGTGCAAATATTTCGAATTCTCAAAAAGAAAATGTGCTGAGCAAATTGAAAGCAAGAACACTGATGTGTAGTTTAACTACTAAATGATGAACAGCAAAGAACACCATGAATGGTATAAATAACTTTTTGGTAAAAGGGTCACACTAATATGTATCACATTCATATTTTCTAGAATCAGGAGATGGCTTCCTGGGCCAGTGGATTGGGACATGGTTCTTTACTATACCACTGAGGCAAAGAATTAAAAAGTGGCTTTAAAATTCTTATTAAGAAAACTAACCCTTGGGAAGAGTGTTCCTTTGCTCCTTTCATGGCCTTACTCATATCTGCC
Source organism: Heterocephalus glaber (assembly GCF_053883595.1). Classification (NCBI taxonomy): domain Eukaryota; kingdom Metazoa; phylum Chordata; class Mammalia; order Rodentia; family Bathyergidae; genus Heterocephalus; species Heterocephalus glaber. The sequence continues at coordinate 55,057,211 of NW_028258143.1, forward strand.
CTCACAGTTTCTGGAATCTCTATTTCTCAGCTACTTGTGACCTTTGTCCCATTGTCATGAGGCCTCACTGTCAATCAGTCCACATAACCTTTAGCTGCTATCTCTTGCTGTTCTTACCATTACTGTGTGTTTTGTTTTTAATTCTGCAGTCTTAAAAACACAAAAGAGCATTTTTGGAGAAAAAGACAGCTGACATTATACCACCTCTGCCACATTTTCCTAAGGGCCCTGCCCACCGATGTTGTAAGCCTGCCTTTCAGGTTGAATCAGTCAGTCCCTGGCATGAATGAAACACAAAGATTCACCTTGTCTGGTCCAATGTCCAGGCACACTGCCCTCCCATTGGAAGAGGGATCCAAGGTTATGAACTCCAAGGTTATGGGGAAAGTTCCTATGTTTTGATGGAATGGAAATTCCCAGATGATTCCAAGAGAATGGCTGTAAAGGCAGCACCTAAAGGCTTACTCTGTAATTGGTCTATACCACTCAAAGCACAGTTGTTCACCCATGTGTTACAGGACAATGACAGGTAAGAGCAGAAACAGAGAGCAAATGTTAAAAATATTATTGCAATTTGCTAAAGTGTGATTCTAATAAAAATAGGTGGTTGTATTTTATGTCTTTCATTATTCTAATAATTCATTTTATTGTATTTTACAGAAGTATAGATCTACAAAGTGTTTGGGAAACTTTCTTTTGGTACCGGGGATCAAACTCGGGTCCTTCCTTCCACTTGCAAGGCAGGTGGCAGAACGACTGAGCTAAATCCCCGGTCCACATTTTTAATGAACCTTTACGACAGTGTGGTAAATCACTGGTTTAAAAGACATACACATGAAAACAAATTACTGTCAGTGATGATTTTGGCTTAAAGATTTACTTTAAGTAGATCATAAATATGTCAGTATACGTGTTTGTCTGACAGATCTTGCCATTTTTTTGTGTACTCATTACCTAGCAATACTGAAAACATGGGACACACACCAGCCCAACAAGGGTACTACAGAGGGGAATTCTTTTCCAAGTATAAAGATGATAACAAGAATGGATGTCACTGGGATTCTGGTATTAAAATCAAATACAGCATTTGCCCTTTCAAGCTCAAAGTTGAGAGTATAATTGTTAGTTGGCAATGACTGTTTCTTCACTGACATCCCAAGGAAGCTGGCTGATCCAATCCCCTGTGGCCTCTGGCTGGCTCTGTAATACCATTTTGGCTCATACTAGAGCACCAAAGAATACCTCAGATCACTGCCCCTGCCCTTCTCTCCTCCAGCACCTGTTACCAAGCATCTTGTTGGCAGAAGAAGGGAGGGGCAGTCAATGTAGAAGACAAAGAAAGTTGCTGTCATTGCTGCAGCTACCAAAGAAGCAGGAAGAGCTGAGAAGCATTTCCTTAAAGAATGTCTGGAATTACCAAGGGGCAAAAAAAATCCATCTTAGAAATGTATCTAGAATTATGAGACTGAACTTGATATGTTTCACTGGGCCAGATTTAGTAATTCTCATAGATATCATATCAGGTAACATTAGATCTTTGCAGTAATCCAAGATCATTGCCTACGTGGTGTGATTTGAGCAAGGGAACAGAGTGATGAGCTATTGCAAAATATACTTCCCCACCAGTCTATTCTAATACATGGAATTCGATTGTTAAAATATTCACTTTTGTCATAACGTGCTAAGGCTGTCATAACAAACTAGAGTACCAGACACTGGGTGGCTTAATTAAACAACAAAAATTTATTTTTCATAGTTCTGGAGGCTAAGAAATCCAAGGTCAAGGTGTCAGCAAAACAGATTTTATTCTTGGGCCTCTTGACTTTAGGTGGCTGCCATCTTTCTGTGTGCTCACATGACCTCTTGTGCATGTATGGAGAGGGTGTGCTCTATGCTGTGTCTTTTGGAAAGCTAGTAGCCCATCGTGGGTGTCCCACCCTTATGAACTCATCTGACACAGAGGTCCTGTTAGGGTTTCAGTATATGAATTTGGGGGAATACACCTTTACCTCAAGACACTACATCCATAAGTATCTTTTAAAATAAAACATGCTCATTATTTCATACCCATTTTTATAGTTGACTTCTTCCTTTCTTTGTCAGCTAATATCACATATGTCATCATGAAATAGAAACAAACTAAAGCATAAAATGCCTAGACTCAGAAGCAAGAAAAATGAAGACAAAAAGAAATAGAATAAGAAAAATAAAAATTTACTATTTGTAGAAAATAGATGCACCCTGAGACTGTAATATTGAGTGAAATAAATCAGACACACAAGCTTAAATATTGCATGCTTTCTCTTATATGAGAAACCCAAATATAAACAAAAACCAGAACAAAAAATAGATAATGGGAAAAAGGGAGATAGACCTTTCTCCAATGAATTCAGATTCTCCAAGGAATTCAGATATGCTGTGTACATGCACTAACTCCCCACGAGGAATGTAATCACTATGCCCTGCAAACACACACTAATGAAAAAAGAATCATCCAAAGACTGACTCCTGGGCAATAATATTAATCGATTCATCTATAGCATTAGTTGAACTCATTAGGGACAAATGCTGTGTTAAGTGACAGACATAAACCTACTAGTGAAACCCTGCCAAAGTGGACTTTCCAATGAGAAAAACTTCAGACAAATGAAATGCTTGGAGTGTTAGGATGTCACACTGGAAGCAAGTCCAGGGTGATGCAGGGGCACCACTAGAGGCCAAGTCTACTGTCACCCAGAAAATGCTCACTGGGGAGGCCACACATACATGAATCTGAAACAGGAAAGGTATCCATCAGGTGAGGGGGGATTAGGGCAGTAGGAGGTGGGAGAAGGTAGAGAATTGGGGGTAGTGAGGGGCAAGCAGAGGCAAAATACAGAATGCAGGAAGTTCCACAGGAGTGGTAGGCATGGGTCAGATTGAACGGAATCACATCCCCTGCTAAAGAATTTGTGCATCATCTACAATCATTGAAGGATCACAAAGAGCCACAGAGTAGAAGAATTAGATTTCCCAATTAGAGAGGTGGCTCTTGAGGGCAAGGTGGAGAGTGGAGTGGAGAAGGCAGAGCCCCTTAGAGATGGGTGGAGATGTATAGGTGAGAACCTATGGGTGATGTGTGAAATAAGGCAGTAGGAGCGGGGTGGAGAAGAAGGGAAGTGAGGAGTTGTTGAGGAGTAGAATTGACCTCAGATGTTCAGGTAGCTTTAGGTGACAGGAGGGCACCATTTGTTGGAACTGTGAGAATGAGCTGGTGCGATGGGAACACGGTGAGTTCTGTTAGGCATGCACCATTGGTGGTACCTACGGGACAGCAAGCAGGTGGCTGAAGTGATGAGCCAGGAGCTCCGGGAAAGCTGAGCAGAAGTCACCTGCTTCCAGGGGAGCCATGGCAGAGTGCAACTGTCTGGAAAATAACCCTGGACAACAAGAATAAACCTGCATTTGTGTCTATCTTCCTAGCCACACAGTGAGTTCCTGAAGGGTCAGATCAAGACTATTCATTTTTCAATCTCTTACAGCCTTTTGCATAAAGAAAATGCCCCACAATTGCAGGTATAGACATTAGCAGCACCAGGAAAATAGGTTCCAGCTCTGACATAAAGTCCCCTAAGCCCAAACTACAGTAGAAATGACTGGAAAAGTTTTAGAAACAGAAACATGAGTAAAGTCTCTTGTATGTACATTGTTCCTGGGTTTCTTTCATTTAATAAACAACTCATCTTCGGAGTAAAATAATCTGTCTTAGTGATACCAAAAATAGTATTTTCCAATAGATTTGAAGACTTCTGGTGAGGACCCACAACAAAGGGGAGGGTATATTTGTAGTATTATTCTCAGAGCAGGTATAGTTGGAGCGGGGGTGGTGGAGAATCACTCCATAATAGAAAAAGCAGTGCAACAAAACATGCTCTCTACTCTGCACTGTATTAAATGGTCTTTATTGCTTTTGCTAAGAAAAGCCCATTAGTCACCCCAACTATTATCTGGCAGTAATTAACAATCAGCAGTGACAAAATATCCAGTAAGAGCTCACAACAACAAAGAGTCTTGTTTTCCTCTTCCCATGTACAGAGTCATTTGACTCTGTATAGCTATATTTGTGATTTTTGGCGTGAAGGAAGGAGTGAGAAAAGCTGAATTGTTGAGGCTCGCCTAAGCAAACCCACAGGTAGTTAGTCAGAGTCCCGTACCCAGAGCAGACACATCCTTTAACAAAATACTCACATATTTTAGGGAAACCCATGCCCAGAAAGGAGAGCAAATGTTAGGGACCAAGAGCTATCCCTCAGCCTGATGAGGCCTAATAGATCCCACAGTTGAGGAGGTGTGAAAAAGAGGATTCTTAAACTGAATTCAGACTTTGTTTCATAGGAAAATTAAAACTAGTGTTAGAAATGCCAATATATACACCCCCCAAAAGAAGATTTTAAAACTAACCTGTGTGCTTCTGTTTAATGCAAGTTCTGGTGTGAATGTTTCTGCCTCAAACATGAAGAGACTTTGCAGTGTATAGACTGTCCAAAAACAGAGAAGAGAAAAGAAGCTGCATTTTTACTGCCTCTTCTGTAGCTGACACGATTCTCACCACTCACTCTCTGTGAGAGGAAGTTCATGCCTTGCTTTAGAGAGGGCCCTGTTGCTAAGTCTCCACCTAAACCTCTGTACAATGGTGCAGCACAACCTTTAGGATCTGAGGCCCTCTCAGACGATTCCATGGAAGGTTCCAGCATGGAACAACCAGGCTCTCCAGCTGGCCTGCTCTGCTGTCGGAGCCATGGCTATATTTTTGATATCTAGGTGTTCTTCTGGGTCAGCAATTTCTGGCTCTAGCCTCAACAATCTGTGCCTCCTGCATCAGTAAACTGTATGCCTTGGTCCCTTTTGTGAGAAGGGCCATATGTTGCCTGCAATAAAAGATAACAGTGGATCCCCTGCATAATGCAGAATCAGAGCACCAGGCAGCTCTGTGCAGCACCACTGAAGGACCTGCTCTTCAGCAGTGGAAGTTAAGGATTCTGTTGTTTAGTCACTCTTGCCTTAATGGTCAGTAGGTTTTGATTGTCACTAGGGCCTGGATAAGTGTTCCCCAAAGTGCCACATGCTAAAATCTTGATCCCCAGCACACAGCATATTGGAAGGTGGTAGAAATGCTGAGGAGGTGCTTAGCCAGAAGTCTTCTGGTTATTTGGGGCCATTGCCTTTGAAAGAAATACTGGGACCTGGTCCCCTACTCCCTTTTTGCTTCCCAATCACCAAGACACTCTCACTATGATGTGCTGCCTTCCCACAGCTCCCAAGCAATGGGGCCAACCAGTCACAGACTGTAAAGTCCAAAACTGTAAACCAAAATATATCTTTCCTCATTTTAAGTTGATTATCTCAGGTATTTTGTCATAGTAATGAAAAGATGATTAATAAGTGTCTTTGATTTTTCTGGTCTTGGGAATGTTAAGCCTAAAATCACTTTCCTGTCTGCTTGTCAGTCTCATCTTCGATAGTTTCATGAACCGAAAGTTTCTAAAAGTGGCTGTCTGTCTTGCTTTTAGCTCCAGTAAAATCTTCCTTATACAAAGTCCAAATATTTTCCTGGAACATTGTCATTTGTTTCAATACTGCTTCCTGGAACACATACTTTCTTGTACTTCATGGTCCCCTAAAGGCCTGAAGGCATTTCTCACAGATCATTCCCTTCCTCCTCCTCCTCCCTGGAGAGGACCAGCTTTGTCTTCTCCAAGACAAATGCCATTTGACCCTTCAACTGTTCTGGGCCCTTTGCCCTTCCATTTACCCCCTTGGGCACATTTCTCTTTGCAAATTCCCACTGAAGCAATCTCTTTCACAACAAACCTCAATACTGAATGTGCTATTGACCGGCAGAGAGGACATGGTGACTCTTCTCTGCTTGGGATGCTATACCAGCTGTAGCTCACCATCCCTGTGGGATGTTTATCATTCATTCCCAATTTATCATATTGTTTATCATCACATACCTAGGCTGTGTCACATGCTGGGAAGAGAAGCAGCCTCTGAAGAACAGGGTATAGAGTCCTTAGTTTCTCCGGAAGAAATCAGATTTGGTCTGGTCTGCTCATTAGGAAAACCACCAACGTTCTGCCCAGCTCCAGTATTTCTCCTTAAAAACAACCAAGAGAATTATTTGAACAGAGATGGAAAAAGAAAAATAGATTGAAAAGAACTGAGCTTTCACAGGAGAATGACCCATCAATATAGTCAACATATTATTTTATAGTCCTTGAGATAAAATTAGCCATAACTTAAGGTGTCACCAGAAACAAAGCATTTATAAGTCAAACACTAATGTGTTTTTACTGTTGGAGGCTGAGTAAATCCTTTATCTAGCAGTTGCTAAGGAAAAAAATCTATTTTACTCTTTTCCAGAACAAGTGCTTTTTATGACATTATCTCCCAATCCTGCCCATGGTCCCACAGGATGACTTCTGCTCCTACATCTGGACTACTGAATCCTTCTTGATAAAGTTGTACAAATTCACAGAGGTCTTACACAAGCTAATTTTCCAGTACGAACTAAGTCTTTAAAAACAACATAGATTCACATTCTTTAGGATGCCTATTTTTGAAAAATAAAGAGAAAATAACAAGTGTTGGTGAGGATGTAGAGAAACTGTTTCAATATTTGATAAGTGGGTAGACTTGGGCTGAGAGGGTCTAAGAGGAGTTGACTGAAACAGGAGAAACATGTTCTCAAGGGACAAAGCTGAGTTTATATGTCTGTGGGAGAAGATTCCGGAGTAAGATCATGAAAGGTAGTAGCTGAAATGGAAGACAGATGTAGGTGGTCTTGTAGGCCAAGACAAAAGAGTGGGGATCAATTACCTATGCAGTAAAACACTACTGATGACATCAGAGGTCCAACTGGGCTCCAAGAAGGAACTTGGAACAAAAGTGAAGGCAGGGAGAGTGCTAGAGGCAACTGCAGTACCTCAGAGAACTTAGACTATGGTTGGAAGTGGCAGAATCATGATATCCTGAGGAAGTAAAGGCAATATAGGATTTAGGGGAGAAAGAAGTAACTTCTAGGTTTTCCCCAAGCTTCTAATCGGACAGTGGTACCACTTTGAGGAAGAGACAAAGAATCTCTTCAAAAGGATAAGACTCCTGTCGTGGTCAAGTTAGATGGAGGATTTTTATTAGATGTGCAAGTGGAGATGTTGAGGAGTCTGCTTAGAGGAGAAGTCAGGTCTAAAGATGCAGACTTGTGAGTATGCTTAAGGATCATCTGATGAGTTGGTGAAAATGGTGATTTCTTGGCTCTACTCCCACTGATTCCGTTATAATATCTGAGTGGGTGGAATTTGCTCTTCTAATTAGCTCTAATTAGACTGCTCTGTATAATCCTGTACTCTAGTATTCTACCACCTCTGGCTGATATTAACCTGCCAAGTAGCTCTTTTGCCACTTAACTCTAACTTTTTCCATCTCATTCACATATTTTTCTGTTTATACAAATAATATTTATATAACATAATATATAACATCGATATTACATATGTAATATAAATTATTATATTAATCTGACCAAGCTATTATACCAATAATGATAAATTTAATGATATAATTATATATAAATATATAACCCTTTTTTCTACTCTAGTCACAAGATGAAAAAATATCAAATGCCACTAAAGAAAATAGGCATATTTTGTCTGCAAAATTCCCTTATCTATCCAACTTCTAACATAAAAGAAAGAGAGGAAGTGGGAGAAGAGTTGATTGAATTATTCTTAGGAATCCACATAGTTCTTGAATAAACAAGACTTTGTCTACTTCTAGGGGCTCATGCACTATGTCAGAACATATTCCAAAAATATGCAGAAGATCAGCAAAAATCTTGACTTCTAAATTCGTTAGAATTCCCTTTCTTGGTATCAAGACAGAATTGCCCTGCGATCTTTCACCTCTGTCATCCTTCATGATTTCTCAAAAATGGCTGCCTCGCCTGTCATCTGCACTCACTCTCGCTCCTGTTCTCCCCTTGGTGTGCAGTCTGGGCTGGAGCTTCAGCCCATGCAGTTGGTCTGAGAGCCCAGTCACTTGCCTCCCATAGCACTAGTGACATCGCCATGTTCACACTGGGCATCCCTATTTGAAACTGCTCTCGACAGAAACTTAGAAGCCTCACAGAGCAAAATTCCTTGCTTTGTGGCAAGCCTTCCCATTCAGCTAAGGACCCATTCTCCTACTCTTTTTGTCTTTCTGGGTTCTTTTTCTTAGGGGGAGGGTAGTTTGACTTAGTTGGGGTTTTTTGTTTTGTGTTGTTTTGTACTCCTCATTTTAGTCCTCTTGACACAATTCCAACAGTGTCATCTCACATCTTTTTGTGTATGTTTGGCCATGGGACCCTCTTCTCCTCTTGTATGCATGTCCCTTTAACACACCCTCTAACGGCAGACACTCACCCATGTTCATTATCTCACCTAAGCAGATGTTTTAAAGCACCCCTATTCCAGGGTGAACACTCATAAAGCATTACAGGATGATTGAGGGTCCAGCTTTCTATGCATGCCAGCAGATCAGGAAGCCTGCCACAAGGTTGTTCTCATTACTCAGCAGCCTCTGACGCTAGTTAGATTACTGCTCAGGTGAGGTCAGGGCAGATGTGACTTAGGTCCAGGACAACTGACCTCAATATCTCTCTGAAGCTGGTTTAATGGTTAAGATAAAAGGAATTCTGGAAACAAAGTTCCGGGAGATTTTGTGGTAGAATAAATGACGGTGGTGAATAGGGACATGCACTTGCCATTAAAAGTGGCATGTTTATGGGGTGCTGACACACTTTATGGGGTGCGTGCCTTCGGGTGCCAGCCAGACCCATGCTTTTCCTAATGTTTGCAGCCTTTTCCAAAAGATTTGGACAACACAGCTGTGACAAAGCTGCCAGGGGAATTCCTCAAGTTGAGGTTTGCTTTTTGTTTAAGCAATGTTCCTTTTTCCGTTACCAGCACTGTGAGCATAAGAGCGCCATGTCTAGCTGTGGCCACAGGGACAGGACTGCCACACTGCGCGAGAGGGCCACCTTCACCGGGTGCTCTGCACATGACCCAGAGGGTGCCTTATCATAAAGTAGAATAAGAATGCTCCCCCAACCACTTTGGGTGGTAGTACCCAGAGGTCCGGCCAGGGACCCAGCCTTTCTGTATCTCTTAGCACCACTTCCTACCATAGTACATGATCAACTAATGACCTTATAAGCTCTTTATTCCAGAGAGCACAGCGCTGTTATACAGGTTCTATGACGACTATATACAACATCCATGAAAATAGTATTTTACATCCCACCAAGCACACCTGGTCCCTGCTACAGGTGTGGCAAGAAGGTCAAAGGAAGCATGTTTGCCCTGTTTTATCCTCTCTGAAAACAGCTTCAGAGGAGTTAAGTAATTTTAATTCAAGGGTACAGGGTTCTGTGGCACATTGGGCTGAGTTTCTCCTTCCTCCTGTGCTCTTTGCACAACCTCCGGCCGCAAGGTTTGGACCAGCTGAAAGCAGAACCTGAACTTCCATTTCTACACTAGTCTATTGAATGTCTGCTTTCTGAAATTCCAACAATAATGTTTCCACCTTCAATGTAGATCTTCAGATTTTATTATGAAGGAAATTCCTGCTTTGCCAACCTATCTTTCTTAGACTCGTTATTATTTAAGACCTCTACAACTCAGTGTAGCCAAAACCATGGTTGAAGCAGCATTTTCACAGAAGGGAGTCTATAGGAGTGTCCCATTGAGCTCAAGGGACAAAATTAAGCTAGAAGAAAGAATTCTGCTTTTTCTGTATATATGCTTTATTTTCTTAGATTATCTTTCTCAGCCTCTCAGTCCTCACAGTGAAGCTGTCACCAAGACCTCCAGAGACTTATATATTAGAATGCAGTTGCTTTGAGAAAAATTCTTCAGTTTCCATCTGTTCCAATATCAACTCTCCCTGGGTGGTGACCAGCTTTGGTTAAACGTCCATCTCTGGCCAGATCAGGTATTATGAGGATGAACCAACTACGTTGTATACATATGTGCATCATGTAGTCGGCTCCAGAAAACAGTAAGCAGGAGAGTGAATGATGGGCAGGAGAGTTTTACAAGACAGGTGTGAACTGATTGATGGAACATGGTCTGCAGAAACCAATCTGAAAATAGGGGTGTTTAGTGACTTTAAGTGCAGCATTTAAAGTTAGTAAGGAAAGGAAGGCTGACTCATTAAGTGCTGTGAGGCCTACTAACCATTTGGAGAAGATTAAGTTAGATTTTATTCTCATATTATACCCCAAAACAAATTAATGCTATATTAAAGATCTCAACATTTTTTTAAAAAACAAATATTTAACTAGAAGTCAGTATAGTAGGCTATGTTTATCATCTTGTGGTAGAAATTTTTGTTATGGTTTTTTGGAGGAGGTTTGTTTTGTTTTTCATGGAACACAAACATAAGAAATCATAAAGGACAAGATAGATCTTACCAAGAAAATATAAAATGTATGCATAATGCAGAGCATTATACGTTAAAAATAAATAAAATACTTAGTAAATTATTTCCATCTTTTAGTATAACATAATGTATAAAAAGTATCTATGCTTTAGGATGGAAAAGATGAACACTCCTATGAAAATACAAAGGATATGAATAAAAGATAACAAAAATTGAATATATATCTATATAAAATTCCAAATCTTATTAATCAAAGAAATTGTAAATTAAAATAACAAGAAAGTTTGATCTGAGCCATGAGTCAATGTTACAGGAATAGGTTGAGCTTAAATGAAAGGTTAATACCAATGTTGCAGTATGGCTAAATAGCACTTTCTTATATTATTAGTAAAACTGGAAAGTGGTATATAATTTTTAAACAACTTTCAAATATGTATTATTCTATCAGCTTGGTACTAATTAAAAGTTTTAATATAACTTTTAGGAAGTTATTCTGCAAAATACTAGCATTATCATCTAAAGATACATGGACCAGGAAGTTCTCAGAAACATTATTTGTAAGGAAAAGAATTGAAGACCATCAAATGCTCATCAGTAGGGGAACAGTTAAATAAATTATGGTTCAACAACAATATGAAATGCCAAAGAAGAGTGAGTAAGAAGGTTGAGACAAGTATGTATTTCCTTCTCCAGAAGAGTGTCCTTGTTATGTGATTAAGTGAAAAAACAACATATATAAGAACTATCCATTTCTGTAAAATAATGTATTTGGATATGAGCAGAAAAGAGTGCACATTTATATATATAAAACCTGTTAACAGCAGTTATCTTTAAGGATTAAATTATGCATTGACTTCATACATCTTTGTTATTAGAATGCCTTATGATGAAGTAATATTCTGTGTCTATTCAGAAAAAAAAGCTTAAAAAAATATTCAGTGAGCAAGTACTTCTGCATCTCCATTCCTGGAATTCAATGGTCTTTGAACCGAATTGTCTTTCAAAGAATAAATAGGGGTGCTCCTTAAAATCTCTCAAATTCTAAAATGACACAAAAATTGCCATTACACTCAAACTGTTTTTGCAGTAACCCTGATAGAACTGCACTATAAATAGCATGACCAAGAGACCAAACTTTGCACCGAACAATGCTTATATACAAATATTTTTTCTGTTTAAGTTCAGAAATTATTTTTGAAAAAATATGCTAGTGTGTGTGCACACACACACAAACACACACACATGTATGAGCTGAGCTTAAAAATGCCAAGCTGTTTTAAGAGGATTTGTCTTCTTTTTATCCTTAAATGTCCAAGAGAGGCTTCACAGGCCAAGAATCTCATATCAAGCACCTGAACTAACGTTTGAGGTTTCGGTCAAGAGGAGAATCGACTGATGGTTGGCATGCTTTCAAAGGTTTTCAAACGATGCCAAATAATTAGAATGAAATCATGTTAGAGGCATTCGGGCAGAATCTCCCTGGGGACAGAGGATGGGGTAAAGGAGGGGGGTGAGGAGACAGGACAAAGATCCTACCCTTCCTTCCCCACCCCCATGTTTGATTTTGCCATCAGTTGTTCCTTATTAGTGGGGGTCCCTCTTTTTTCCAAGGAAATTCATCTGATCTAATTGCAAAACATGCAAGACAGGCAATCCATCTTGCCCTACCACCCATATAAACATTACAGAAGGAGGGAGGCCTGCTTCCTGCAGCCCATCTCTGGCACAGCCTTTTCACTTTCAAATTAAAGGAATTATAGGGTAAATATGGTAACCACAATTAAGATATTTTTAGAAATATACAATTCTCCAGAAAACATGACACTAATACTGGTATTATGATTGAAGTTAGGAATTACGGTTATTAGAAGCTTTGCAGTTTATGTGTCTCATAAATCTAATCACTTCACACACTCAACGCTGTTGTTGCTATATTTACTGCAGACGTCTATGATGACAGACAGTACCTTTGAGAAGGACCAGATAAACAAAATATTTTACATACTCAAACTTCTCAGTGTTTAATGGCTTCGTATCATGGAGAGAAAAAGTCTTCATTAAAGGAACTGCACCTAGTGCTGAAAACTGATCTGCCATGGAGATTGGATCTGAATTCTCCACTCCTATTTAATTGGAGTGCTGCTGCCCCACCCCTGGATTCCAGAGCACAGAATGGGGAGGAGATGGGCAACCTGACCATTCTGTAGGTGTGAAACTTTCTCTGACAACTTGGAAGTCATAGTAGGTAAAATCTGGCACTGTGTGTGACGTGTCCTTAGGAAAATCCATTGTTATTGGGAAGGTATCTCAGGAAATATCAAATTGCACAAAGTGACCCCAGAATCCTCCTCCTCTGATGCAGCTATGTTGTGGGGCTCTGAGTGACCTTGAGGAGGGAACAATGAAGTAGGAAGTTATAACCACCAGAACTTGGAGCACAGATGAAACAATTTTAGAATTATGTCTGACCTTTGGATGTTCCTTGAAATCTAAAGAAACCCTCACCATTGAAATCCTAATTTCAAAGACTAAACTTAATGTTTTAGAATACGAGTGTGTGGTAGGTGCCAAACTGGGAACATTTTAAAGGATAATAGTTCTTTTTGATATTTTTTCCAACAGAAGTGTGAATGCAGAAATAATGCCACAGTGGCTGGGACATGATCAGTGGTTTTCTTTGTACCTGCCACCCTCACGCGCCTACCACAAAAGTACTGGATTGTTTAGATCACCTATGGGCAAAATCACAGCATCTTACATTCTTCCTAGCCCTGAAAAAAATTGTCCTTTCACAATGAGGACTGTGATGGTTAATCTGCATTGTCAACTTTAATATCACCGAGGAGATTAGTAAAGCACAGTTCTGGTCCACCCAGGTGGATCATGGGGGCATCTCCCTGGAGCCTCTATCAGGTCCCTGGCCCATTCCTCTAGGGCTCCTCCCCTGTTCTGTGTTTCCCGGATGCAATGCATTGAGCACATTTGCTCTGCCACCCCCTTCTGCCATGTTTGTTCTGGCTGGAAGCCATCCAACCTGGACCAAAACCTCTGAAACTGTAACCAAAAAAAAAAATGTTTTTTCTTTGAAGCTGCAGGTGTCCAGTATTTTGTTCTAGCAATGGAAAGCTGACCAATACATGGATACTCAATAAGTGTAATAAATGGAGAAGGCTGGACAAGAGAAATATGACAGCAAGGGAGTTCTCTATAATCTGTCTAACCATATGGACAATTCCAGCTTAGTTTTTTATTGTGTTCCTCTGGGCAGAAGTAATGCTCCTATGTTAGTACATGTATGTGAGTGCGGGATGACAAGGTTCAGTTATCCAGGAGAGAATGGCAGTGCCTTAATTCAGAGAGTAGACATAGACAATAATAAGCAGAAGAGGACTGAGTCAAAGGATATTGAAAAAGAAGAATTGATAGGACCTGCTGGGCTGTTGTTTAGATGCTCCGAGCAGAACAGAGTGAAGAATCAAAGATGGGATTCATGTCTGTTTCTGGTTTGTGTGACTCATTACATTTTGGGAAAAGGTTTTGGGAGGAAGAAGATGAATTTAGTTATAAACAGGTTGAGTTTGAAATACCTATGGCTATCCAGATGGGGAAGACGAAACAGTCTTAATGAGACATAAGAATGGCCTTAAAGGAAATAAGAGAATAAAGCTAGGAAAGGAGAACAGGAAATGGACTTTAGGAGCTGAAGACTTGATGTACTTTGTCATAATTAAAAACCATTTTGGTTGCTGGAGATTTAGCTCAGTGGTTCTGGCGCCTGCCTTGCAAGCGCAAGGTCCCGAGTTCGATCTCCGGTACCAAAAAAAAAAACCATTTTGGCAAGGAAAACTATATAAGAATGATGAATTCTTTAGGGACTAAGAAGCATGACTTAGCCTTAATGCCTAATAAATAAGCTTTTATTCAAAACATCTTTATAAATAAGTATGACATTCACTTAAGTAATAATAAATAATAAACCATCCAACAAAATGAAAGCTCACAAACAAAATCTAAAATATCCACAGGAAAGCTCTTGTATTGTGAGATTACCACCATCAAATTATTTTCCCTAAGAATAAAATACCCACATAATTTATGTCTCATTCCTTAAAAATAAGTGTCTTTAATAGGCATAAAAAATAATCTTTGATCTTATCTAAAAATGGAGAATTCTGATGGAAAGCAATAAAGGTGTGTAGAAGGCCAGAGGCATGAATTATGCATGCCACATCATCGCACTTGTTCCTCAATATGGAGTTGCAGCATGCTTTGCATGGAAAAAGAAATTAGAATAGAACAGATATTGAGCAATTTTCTCCATAACTGGTTCTTACTCACCTTAAATGTAAAATTTTATTTAGCTTATTTCAAAGGGAGGCATCCTTATTAAGGGAACACATTTACTGGTGCCTGTTGGAAAGAATTTAATGCAAACAAGCCTGAAATAATTGAAGGAAAAACACCTTCTGACTGTTCTCAGAAGAGCTTAGCAAAGAAAAGGATGGCAGGAAAGAATTACTTTATTATACTGATTTTCTTGGAGAAATCAAAGGAGGATAACTCAAATAGACCAATTCGCTTTTGCCAAGCTCAGTGGAAGCATGTGGAACAGCCACGAATTTACGTGTCAAAAACTGTTTGCAATCATTTAGTCGAACATGCAAATCAGGATTTTCACATTATTACTCTAATAAAATAGCTAATATAAAAGGATATCTGGGTTCATTTGCACATATTCCCTCTTTTAAATGACTGCTAGAATAATGGGTGTAAGTTTTGTCTAACAAAATGTTTACAGTCCAATCAGATCATTGACCTGAAATATGAAGAGAGTGATGTGGTTATTGCAGTGCAATAACAAAGACACTGAAGCACAACAAAAGTAATTGGAATACAGTTCTCGCAAAGCTAAAATCTATTTTTCTCTCACAACTAGCAAAATATTTCACTTTTATA
Organism: Heterocephalus glaber; assembly: GCF_053883595.1. Taxonomy (NCBI): domain Eukaryota; kingdom Metazoa; phylum Chordata; class Mammalia; order Rodentia; family Bathyergidae; genus Heterocephalus; species Heterocephalus glaber. Next base: position 55,072,628 of record NW_028258143.1, read on the forward strand.
AAGACTTTCCTATAGTAGACAACATCAGTCATGCATTTGGTAGCTTGTGGTCACTTCGTAGATTTTTTGGTGTATCAAATAACATCACAAAAATAATATTGTTCCTCAATTATGTAACTTTGCATGCACTTTTTCTTGCATTTACTTTTCAAGTCTTCTCTAAGAATATACCAATTATTGACTAGTTTTCAAAATTCTCATTCTCTACCTCATTCTTCTGCCTTCCAGTTGGATCAGACTAGGAGAATCTATTTCAGCATTTCCCAGTGTTTTCCACAGAAGAATAATTCTATGGAATGTTAAACAGATGTTACTCAAAAAAAAAGAAATAATATTTCTGGGTCAAACAGGAATGGGAAATACTGAAGAACAAAGTTAAGTAGACTTCTCTCTTGCAGAACTTCTCTGGTTTTTGATGCTCATGAACACTGAAAATCTATCAATCTATTAATGGATAGACAAATAGTTAGAAGTTTCCTAAATACTTTTCACCTCCAACACCTCTTATTCAATGAGACTCTTTCAGAACTTGTCATCTAAGGGTCATGAGTCTGTTTATTTTAATTAGCTGGGTATCTGGGCCAGGCCTTTGGGTAAGTGGGCAGGCATAGGTGATAACAGGGAGGAGTGGGGCTAGGAGGTAACATCTAACTCACGAGGGCATTTATTGCTGAATTTTGACCATAGAAAAGCAGGATGGGCATTTCAAATTTTTAAGAGTAGAAGAAAATTTGGATTTTTATATGAATTTGTTTTAAAATACTCTGTGGACAAACATATCTGTCAAAAATGTGGACCTTGAACTTCCTGATTTGGACTTGTGTCTCTGAGACAGTAGAGAAGGGTCCAATGCACACCCAAGAGGTACTTTTTTATGCCTCACAGCTGTTCATAGCTACACCACACACCCCATGGCTGACCAGGAGACTTCTGATTTGGCTGTGACAAGTTTTGATTATGGGTCCATCCCAGATGATGCCATCCCACGAGCCTCTGCAGCCATTCTCAATCTGCTCCACAATGGCTAAGACAAAATACCCTCTGCCCAAAGTTAAAGCGGAAAGGTTTATTTGACTTTCAGTTTGTAGAGGCTTCAGTCCATGATCGGCTGGCTCTAAAGCAGGCTGGCAGAGGGGCAACAGTTCATGGTGGCAGAGAAAAAGCAACAAGGAAAGAGGGAGAAGCCTGCGACAGAGTTTTTCTGACCCTTTTTCTTATGCAGACTACTTAGGGTGGGAAGCACTCACACCCTTAATCCTAGTCCCCTTGAGCCTAGCACTGCACCATGAATCAATTCCAGAAAAAGCCCCACCTGTGACTGCATGAGACTTTGGGAGCCATCTAAACACAAGTCAGAGCAGAGCCCATTTCCTAGCCATGACTAAAAAGGTCTGAGATTAGCTGGCATTCACTGCACCTGCCTGAGACCAACTTTTCTTCTATACAAGCAACTTTCCCTGCACCCTTAGCAGTTTAGTCTGCGCACTGTTCCCCCTTACAATGCCATGTAAGTCCTAATAAACCTTTCAAAAAATAGATTCATGTTGTCTGTTTGTGATTTCTATCTCAAATACAGCAGGCTGGGCCAATACACAGAGCTGGTAAGCCAAAGGCCACCGGCACCAAAAGTGGCCAGCAGCTAGAGCTGATAATGCCAGCTGCCAGAGAACAAGGGCCAGTCACCGAGAGCTGCTAGGAGTCACCATCTCAGGGGGATCTCTTCCTACTGTGACTTCACTCCGTCAGCCTTTTGTCTATGTCCTAATCCTAATCACTTCCTACAAAGACACCGGACACATTCGACTAGGTTCTATTGTCATGACCTCATTTTATCTTAATTATCTCATTAAAGGCCCCTACTTCCTACTTCCCAGTCACGTTCTGAGTTGCAGGGAACTAAAACTTTAATATATGAATGTGATGGAAACATAATTCAGCCTATAAGAAATAAATAACCTTATAGAGACAAAAACCTAATGGGGGATGGAGGGAGGATGGATGGGTAATGGGGACCAAAACGCAGATAGAAGAAATAAGTTCTGGTGTTCCATGGCATAGTAGGCTGACTATAGTTCACAGTAAGTTGTTTTATATTTTATGGTCTAGAAGAAACGAGCTTGAAGGCTCCAGACATAAAGAAAGGTTAAGGAGAAGGAAATGCCAACTATAGTGATTTTATTAGTGCATGTGATCTGCATTTGTTGAAATATCACACTGTACCCTATCAATACGTACAATTATTACATGCTAATAAAATTTTTAAGAAAGAAAAAAGCAATTCAACTACCAACAGAAAATCTAATAGCTCTCTTCCTTTACTTGCATACATTTATAGAAATCACCTAACATACAACTTTTTTAAAAAATGTAAAGCTGCCACAAGAAAGGAAAACATCAAACTAAAACTGGTGAGGGAATGGTCAGAAAATATTTTTGAAAAGTTACATGCTTTTAAATCAACATGGCCTGAGGATACCTAGAATAGTGCTTCAAAAAATTGCCTGCCATAACATCTAGGTCTAACAAGTAATACTTTTGAGACTTTCTAGATGATAGGGTACCAAGGGAGAGAGGTTGGTATGGTATGCATAGCATGCCCTGCAATTCACAGGCTACGATGTGCCAGAGAAAATATCAATTTCATGCCAAATTCCCAGAAGGAGTTAAGGACCTGGCTGTTAGCTAATAAAGTGTTGGGAAGGGTAAATCATATCAGATGGGCCTTTATTTTTTAAAGAGCATTGGCTTTCATTTTCTGGGCAAGTCATATTAGCATATTTGGGAGAAAAACAGGGAGAGCAACAGAAATGGTCTACGTAGACTTCAGTGGGGCTAACAATTTTAGCATAAAAGCTTTTATGGCACAGGCAAGACCCTATTGTCGGTTGTAGGGCTGTGCTCCAAAGAATAATTTTAGTGGTCTGAAGTCAGCACAGGGGCATTCCCAGAAAACTAGTCTTTGGTCTGATATCTGAACATTTTTATTAGCAAGTACAATGATTTGGTGGACATGCTGACTGTGCAGCTGCCAATAATTTAAGAGAAAGAGGTTTGTTTGATCGAAGCCAGGAAAGCAGAAAGTATAGAGGTGGAGTGTTCAAAAAATATTCTTAGACTGTGAGAGAGCTTGGGGAATTCTGAACCTACCACCTTTAAGTAGAAATATAAGCCTAAGTGTGCTCTGTAAATGCATGACGTACTTACAAAGAATTGAGACATTTTTCCTTCCATCTACCTAAAAGACTCAAGCCAATTTCAATGGGGTAGTTTAGCCTTATGGCCATGTCTTACATAGTTATATAACTTAATAAGCATCCATGCAGGACCCCAACTCAAGACTGGTCCTTGGTTGTTGGATAAAATGCCCTCTGAGTGTCTTAATTTCATTGAACATCTGGGATGAAAGGAGTTGCTCTTACAATACTTTGTATATAAAATACTTCTCAGTTAAGGACTCCAAATACCTATGCACCTATAAAGTTATTATTTTGGCTACAGGCTGTAAGTGTGAGATCACTTCACATAAATAAAGTAAAGAAGGATCCCTGGCCCACTTCAGCCTCAGATGTTGTTAATGTCGTCAGAGTCCTGTGTTTATCCTACAACAGCTGAACTCGTGGCTTGGCAGGTCAAAAACCTTGCTGTGCACTTTTCAACTCACACTGAAATCCAAAGTCTGGGAAAACACTCAGGAAAATATCATTTCCATTTGGAAATTTCCTCATGGTCACATTGTTATTTTGGCAAAAGCAGACAGAAGCCAAATGTCTGTCAAATGCATACTATTAGCTTAGCCAGCTAATGTATAATTCTAATTTTTTGCCCTTTAATTTTCATTAGTGCAACAAATTGGTTTTAAAGTTTTGTAAACATTTGTTTTCACAAACCCTTATGAAAACTCAGAGATGCCATGCTTAATCAGTAGAACAAAGCCAAAATAGTCCATCCCTATCAAAACTGAAGGCCTACCTGAGGAAACATACTCCTCCCAACACAAAATAAAAGTGTATGTGTGTGCAGTATGGTTTGAGTATTTGTTCCCTCCAAAATTCATGTTGAAATTTAATAGCCATTGTAACAATACTCAGAGGTTGGAACTTTCAGAGGTTTTTAGACCAAGAGGATGCCACCTTCGTGAACAGGTCAATGCCATTATTTCAGAAGGGGATTTGCCTCTTCTTCTCTCTGTTCCTGCTGTGTGACAGATTCCACCATATGTTAGCACAGCCAGAAACTTTCCCCAGTAGCCAGCACCTTGATTTTGGACTTCCTGAGCTTCAGAATAGTAAATTGATGCATTTCTGTTCATTAATAATTACACAGTCTGGGCCAGGGATTTAGCTCAGTGGTTCGGCCTCCTGCTTCGCAAGTGCAAGGACCCGAGTTCAATCCCCGGCACCAAAAAAAAAAAGAAAAAAAAAAATTACACAGTCTGTGGTATCCTGTTAGATCAGCAAAAAGTAGATTAAGATAGTGTGTTTATGTATGTGTATGTATGTATGTGTGTGTTTGTGCATTCCAACTCATCCCTCCCTCAGTTTGACTACTACACAAAGTTTTCTTTATTTAGTGAACATTTACTGAGGACCTAGTAAGCAATGGATGTTGTTAACCATTGGAGAAGGTATAAAGATAAACCAGACAAGATTCCTGCATTCAGTGTGTTCACAATCTGTGATGTGTGGAGTTCTGAAGGAAGTGATTACAATTCAGTACAAAGGAAGTTTGAAAAGAAGCAAGGGACTGCTGCAGTGACACTACAGAGGAGGAAGGCCTAACTGCCAGAGCAGTGGAGTTAGGGGACTTCTGCCTGTCTGGGAGCCCTAAGTCAACAATCGGTTTCTGTACTCTTGAAAGGGAGTTGGCAAACTATGACCCATGAGCCAAATCCAACCCAGTACCTCTTTTTGTAAATAAAGTTTTATTGGAATACATCCATGCCCATTCACTTATATATGGTCTATGGCTACTTTCGAGCTAAAATAGTTGAGTGATTGAGATAGTGTAGTAGGTCCCTCCCCCACAATGTCCACTCCCTTACAACTGGAACTTTATATGATAATTCACATGGCTCAAACTAATCACACAAATCCTTAAAGGCAGGAAAGTTTTTCCCAGCTGTGGCCAATAAAGAGGTAGCACAATAAGAAGGATTTAATGACCCCCTGTGCTGGTTCTAAGACGTAGGAGGCTGTGTGCAAGGAAATGAATTCTGTCAACAACTTGAATGAGGAAATGGAACCTCCCCTAGAGCCTCCAGAAAGGAATGCAGCCTTGGATTCAGCTCACTGAGACCGTGTTGGACTTCTGATCTACAGAAATGTAAGATAAATTTTAGTTATTTTAAGACACTAGGTTTAGGGCAATTTTTAGTACCATCAATAGAAAATTATTATAGACAAAGACCATATGGCCCCAAAGCCTAAAATATTTACTCTTTGCTCCCTTATATTAAAAACAAAAACAAAAACTTGTCAACTTTGTTCTTGAATACATCTGGCAAATCTTCCAGGAATGTTTCAAAAGCTGGTGGAAGAAACTCCTAAATGTCTCCCTAGGGTTCATTATTTTACTTGGTTTTTGTAGGAATAGGACTCCATGCATACACAAGGCTTAGAAGAACCCATGGAAATCCAGCTAGAGACCGCTTATTGTCAGCTTCCCTTGCAGCTAGGTATATCCATGTTACAAAACTGTGGCCAATGGATTGTGAACAAAAGTGATGGGTGAAATTTCTATGTCAATTTGTTGAAAGGAATTTGATTACCTTACATTTCTTCTTTTCTTTCCCACATGCTGGAATGCAAATCTTATGTTGTTAAGCCACATTTGGCAATATGGAGGAAGATAGTACCTTGAGGAATGATAAAGTAAAATGGAAGAAACCTGAACCCCTCAGTGAACTTTTGGAGCAGAAGTGCCAAACTCCCAGGTTCCCATGTCCTACTTCTTCACTATTATATGAGGAAATAAATTTTTATCTTTGTGTATATATGTGTAGATCTGAGGACTGAAACTAGGGTCTTTGCACTAAGGCATATCCCTAGGCCTCTCTTATTTCATTTTCTGAGACAAGGTCTCCCTAAGTCACTAAGTTGCCCAAGTGGGGCTTGATCTTGAAATCCTGCTGCCTCAATCTCCCAGAGTACTCTGTTGTTGAATCATGGAGGCTGTTCCCTACCTAAGTGTAGGATTAGAAAAATAGATTACTTCATGAAGAGTCTTCTCTAATCTATAGCCATCATAGGTACTTATAGCCTTCCCCAAGGCAACTTGAAATATTATGTGAAGATTTTAAAACATGGCTGCATCTCTCCCATTAAGAAGTGGAATGTATCTCCTCTGTTGGGTCAGATCTGCTTTGATATATAAAGTATAGCAGAAATGATGCTAATGAATTCAGAGACTGGGTCAAAGGGCCATGCAACTTCTATATTGCTTGCTAAAACATTCACACATGGAACCTTAAGTTGAAATGTTAGAAATCCAATTACCCTGAGACTACCATGCTGGAGAACCTACATGTAAATTTTCAGGCCAGTTTTCCCATCTAAGTCCATCCTTCAGCCAACCCAGTCAGCTATCAGACATATGACTACAGAAGTTATCTTGGAAGTGGATCCCCCAAGCCAAATTATTCCAGACCTAACCAGCTGACACATCCCAAATTGTCTGAGACATCTCAGTCACTGTGAAATAGAAAAGAGTCTTTTGCCCTTTCTAAATTCCTTACCCACAGAATCCATCATCATAATGGTTATTTTATGCCACTGCATTTAGAAGTTTATTATACCTATAAAAATGAAGGAGAGAAGAGTTGGAGGACAGGGTGTAAAACTCCATAATCCTCCCAACCACTCAGGCTTCAACAATTCAGATCCATCTTGAGTAAATGAGATGGCTCCAACCTGACCTGACACTTCAGGTAATAGAAACTCAAAGTCTTTGGTCATTTGTCCAGGTCATCTGAGGCACACCTGGGCCTAGGGTACCACTTGGCAAGACATTGAGAGACTCCATTGTAAAGACACTCAGAATCTAACATCATTAAGCTGATTTTACTCACAAGGAAAAGAGAGCAAGTGGTTAGATGTTTCCAGGCAACAGCTCAGCCTCAGTGTTTTTTGTCAAATAACATTTCCCAAAAAGCAGACAATAAACCATTGTGAAGAAGGATGCCCTGTGGAGTGTATTAAATGATCCAGAAGATATACCATAGCAATATCAATTATTACATCATCCTAATTACTATGAGGAAGGACAGCTACAACAATTTTGACTAGGTCGCACGGAACACACGCCGAATCAGCCCGCTGCAGACAGACAGGTCTGCCCATGCCCTACCGAGGTCCTGAGTCACACACAACACACGCCGAATCAGCCCACTGCAGACAGGCAGGTCTGTGCATGCCCTACCAAGGTCCTGAGTCACGCGGAAGACAACTAATCACCCCGCTGCAGACAGGCAGGTCTGCCCATGCCCTACCAAGATCCTGAGTCGCACAGAACACGCTGAATCAGGCCGCTGCAGACAGGCAGGTCTGTGAACACCCTACCGAGGTCCTGAGTCATGCGGAAGACACCGAATCACCCCAATGCAGACAGGCAGCCACCTGATTCCACACTACAAAGATGCAGAGGACACCAGACCACCAGACCAAGGTACTGAGTCCCACTGTTCCCAGCCCAGAGGTAGGGGCTTCTGAGCTGTCATCCCACTGCTCCTGGCCCAGAGGAAGGGGTTTCCCAGCCACCATCCCTCCGGCTGCTCCCAGCCCACAGGAAAGGGCTTTTGTGTCACCATCCCTACCACTGCTCACCGCCCTTGCCCCACCTCACCCAGCTCAGAGGAGGTAATCCATGCAGGTGCTAACAGCCCCCCGCCCCAGTTGAAATGAGAAAACATGTAAATAAGTCTCAAAACCAGACTTCCAGATCACCTACAGCAACCCCAAAGGGAAATGAGATAGAACACTCTGATACTCAACCACCTGGACCCACTGAACTGGCAACAAAAGGGGATCTGGAAAAAATGAAATCAGAAATAATTTCTCAGATAACAGGAGAAATTGTGCCCCTAGTACAAGACATGATTAATAAATCTAGAGAGGAGCTCAGGAACATGATGGAATCCCAACATAAGAAACAAATGGAATCCATAAAACAGATGCAAATAGATTTCCAGGACATGAAAATCTCCATTGAAAGTCTACACAGAAGAATGAGCCAATGTGAGGACAGAATTTCAGATATAGAAGATAAGATTGCAATTAGTGACCAGGAAAAGAAAAATGGCTTCAAAATTAAAAGGGAACATGAGAAATCAATCCAGCAGCTGCTAGATGATGCAAAAAAGAACAACATAAGACTGATTGGAGTCAATGAAGAAACAGGAGAGAGTGGAGATGACATAAAAAAATCTCTTCACAGAAATAATGGCAGAAAACTTCCCAAGCAGGGGAAAAGAGCTTGACATACAGATAAGTGTGGCATATAGGACTCCAAATAGCCTTGATCAAAAAAACTCTATACAGAGGCATATAATTGTTAAGATTCCAGAAACACAAGAGAAGAACAAAGTTCTCCAAGCAGTCAGAGAAAAGAAACAAATCACATACAAAGGAAAGCCCATCAGAATCACAGCAGACTTCTCAACACAAACCATCAAGGCAAGAAGAGCTTGGAGTGACATAGTCCAAGCCCTAAAAGAAAACAGCCTCCAACCCAGATTGATGTACCCTGCAAAACTATCTTTCAAAATGGATGGAGAAATAAGATACTTTCATGACAAAGAGCACCTTAGGAACTTTGTGAATACCAAACAAGCACTCCAAAGAATTTTACACAATATCTTAGGAACAGGCATTGAGGATCACAACCCCAGGAAGCAAAGCAGAATGAACCCATCCGGCATGACAAGAAATTAAATGTAAAGGGGGAGAACCCAACAAAAAGAAAAAGTCATGGCAATGACAAGTCAATATGTTTCAGTTATAACCATCAATGTTAATGGTCTCAATTCACCAATCAAAAGAAATAGACTGGCAGAATGGGTCAAGAAGCAAAATCCAACAATATGCTACATACAAGAAACACACATAATTCAAAAGGAAACTCATAGACTGAAAGATAAAGGGTGGAAAACAATACTCCATGCAACAGGAACCCGAAAAAAAGCAGTAGCTATCCTCTTGGCAGATCAAGTAGATTTCAAACCAACACTGATGAAGAGAGACGAAGGACACTACATCCTTGTAAAGGGAAGAATCCAACAGGAAGAGATGACAATCATAAATATCTATGCACCAAACACTAGTGCGCCCAACTATATAAAACAAATACTAATGGACATGAAAAGCCATATATGCACTAATACAATTGTAGTGGGGGAACTCAACACCCCACTGTCACAAATAGATAGATCAACTAGACTAAAAATAAGTAATGAAATACTAGAACTCAATCGAACCCTTGAACAAATGAACTTAACAGATGTTTACAGAGTCTTCCACCCCACAAAATCAGAATATGCATTCTTCTCAGCTGCAATGGGTCATTCTCAAAAATAGACCACATACTCACACATAGAACATGTTTAAGTAAGTGCAAAGGAATTGAAGTTATCCCCTGTACATTATCAGACCATAGTGCGATGAAATTGGAGATCCATAGCAAAAGAAACTCAAAAAATTTCATAAACATGTGGAAATTGAACAACACATTTCTGAATAACCAATGAGTCACAGAGGAAATTAAAGAAGAAATCAGACAGTTCCTTCAATTAAATGACAATGACAATACAACATATTGGAATCTATGGGACACAATGAAAGCTGTCTTACGAGGGAAATTCATAGCAGTGAATACACATATTAGGAAAAAAGAACGAGCCCAATTAAACAACCTGATGCCGAACCTCAAGCTTCTAGAAAAAGAAGAGCAGGACAACCCCAAAGCTCATACAAGGGAGGAAATTATAAAGATCAGAGGAGAAATCAATGCAATGGAGACTAAGAGAATGATACAAAAAATCAATGAAGCCAAGAGTTGATTCTTCAAAAGAATCAACAAAATTGACAAACCTTTAGCCAATCTTGTCAGAAAAAGGAAAGAAAAGGCCCAAAGCCATGCAATTAAGAATGAAAAGGGTGAAATTACAATGGACCCAGCAGAAATCCAGAGGATCATCAATGCCTACTTCCAGAACTTATACGCCAATAAGTTGGACAACACAGAAGAAATGGACAGATTCCTAGATACATATGAATTACCAAAGTTGAACGAAGAAGACCGAAAAATTCCGAACAACCCAATATCAACCAATGAAATTGAAAATGTAACTAAAAACTTATCAACTAAGAAAAGCCCGGGCCCTGATGGCTTCACTGCTGAATTCTACAAGACATTTAGAGAGGAACTGCTGCCACTACTGTTTCAACTCTTCAATGAAATTGAAAGGGAAGCAATACTCCCAAATTCATTCCTAGAAGCAAGCATCACCTTGATCCCCAAAGCAGAGAAAGACCCAACTGAAAAAGAGAACTACAGGCCAATCTCACTAATGAACATAGATGCAAAAATCCTTAATAAGATACTGGCAAACAGAATGCAGAAGATCATCAAGAAGATCACACACCCTGATCAAGTGGGACTCATCCCAGGGATGCAGGGATGGTTCAATATACGCAAATCAATTAATGTCATACACTATATCAATAGAGCCAAGGACAAAAACCATATGATTATCTCCATAGATGCAGAAAAAGCATTTGACAAAATCCAACATGCATTTATGATAAAAACCCTACAAAAAATTGGCATAGATGGTCTCTACCTCAAACTGATAAAAGCCATCTATGAAAAACCAACAGCCAATATCATGCTAAATGGTCAAAAACTGAAATCCTTCACACTAATATCAGGAAGAAGACTAGGATGTCCACTATCACCAGTCTTGTTCAATATAGTTCTGGAAACATTAGCCACAGCAATTAGACAAGAGAAAGAAATAAAAGGAATAAAGATAGGTAATGAAGAAGTCAAATTGTCATTATTTGCAGATGACATGATACTCTATATAAAAGACCCCAAGAACTCCACCAAAAGTCTTCTAGACATAATAACCAAATTCAGTCAAGTAGCTGGTTACAAGGTCAACACACAAAAATCAACAGCTTTCCTCTACACCAGTGACAGACTCACTGAGAGAGAAATAGGGCAAATAATTCCTTTCACAGTAGCATCCAAAAAACTGAAATACCTAGGAATCAACCTAACGAAAGAAATCAAAGACCTCTTCTCTGAAAACTATGGCACTCTGAAAAGAGAGATTGAAGATGATATCAGAAAATGGACAGACATCCCCTGCTCCTGGGTAGGAAGGATTAATATAGTGAAAATGGCCAAACTTCCAAAACTGCTATATAGATTTAATGCAATTCCAATTGAGATCCCAGAAGCATACTTCATAGACCTCGAGAAAACAATCCAAAAATTTATTTGGAACAAGAAGAGACCCAGAATAGCAAAAGCAATTCTAGGTAACAGAGACATGGCAGGGGGTATCACAATCCCCAACCTGCAACTATACTACAAACCTACTGTGATAAAAACAGCATGATACTGGCAAAGAAACAGACCTGAGGACCAGTGGAACAGATTAGAAGATGCAGAAACAATGCCAGACACACTCAGCCATCTCATCTTTGACAAAGGAGCCAAACACCCTCACTGGAGGAAAGATAGCCTCTTTAATAAATGGTGCTGGAAAAATTGGGTTTCAACTTGCCAAAGATTAAAACTAGACCTATATCTCTCACCTTGCACTAAACTAAAATCAAAGTGGATTAAAGATCTAAATATTAAAATAGAAACTCTGAACCAGTTGGAACAGAGGTTAGGTAGAACCCTTGAAGACGTCGGTGTAGGAAAAGATTTTATGAACAAAACCTCAGTTGCCCGTGAACTAGCACAAACAATCAACAAGTGGGATCTCTTCTTATTGAAAAGCTTCTGCACAGCGAGAGAAACCACCAGCAGTGTGAAGAGAAAACCCACAATCTGGGTAAAAATCTTCACCTGCTCTTCCTCAGACAAAGGTCTACTATCTCGAATCTATAAAGAACTTAAAAAGATCAGACCTCCCAAATTTAAAGACCCAATCCAAAAATGGGCATCTGAAATGAACAGACATTTCTCAGACAAAGAAGTAGAAATAGCAAATAAATACATGAAAAAATGTTCAACATCACTGGTCATTCGAGAGATGCAAATGAAAACAACACTGAGATTCCACTTCACTCCAGAAAGAATGGCTCCTGTCATGAAATCAACCAATAACAAATGCTGGTGGGGCTCTGGGGAAAGAGGAACACTGCTCCACTGCTGGTGGGAGTGTAGACTGGTGCTAGCACTCTGGAAATCAGTATGGGAATACCTCAAAGAACTAGGACTGGAAGTCCCATTTGACTCAGCTATTCCCCTGCTGGGGATCTTCCCCAAAGAATTAAAAGAGTCATACCACAGTGATATATGTGCACCCATGTTCATAGCAGCACAGTTTGTAATAGCTAAAACTTGGAAACAGCCCAAATGTCCATCAACTGGAGACTGGATAAAGAAAATGTGATTTTTTTATAAAATGGAATACTACTCAGCCATAAAAAATGAGAAATTAGAGACATTTATAGCTAAGTGGATGCACATTGAGGGAATACTCTTAAGTGAAATAAATAGGACACACCTGTAAATACCGAATAGTTTCTCTGGTGTGAGAAACTGAAAGTGTAAATAAGGACTAAATGTATAATAGGTAATGTGAAATAGGAAGAAAAGGGGCAAAGGGGAAGGAAGTGGGAGGGCTAGGGGAAAGGATAGAAGGGAATGGGATTAATATGAGAAAATGGAAAAATAGGAACAAAATCTTTGTAAATAGGGAGAAATGGAGGGGTTGAAGGGAGGGCTGGGCAAGGGTGAAAAATAAGAACCAAGAGAGACTATGGAAAGGTGCAAATTTCCAATGATGAATGTCATTATATTGTATACCTAAAATATACCAATTATTAGAATGAATAATCGATAATGTAAAATAGGAAGAAAAGGTCCAAAGGGGTAGGGGTAGTGGGAGGGGCAGGGGAAAGGAAAGAAGGGAAAGGAAAAAATGATGAGAAATGGAAAAAAATGGAAATAAAGTCTTTGTAAATAGGGAAGGGCGGAGGGCGTGAACGGAGGGCTAGGAATAGGGAAAAAATAAGAACCAAGATGCATTATGTAAAGGTAAAATTCCCAGTAAGAAATGTAATTGTGTTGTATACCTACAATGTACCAATAAAAGAATTTAATACAAAAAAAAAAAAAGTTGACTAATGCTCGTATACCATTATATAACCTGATCTCTCTTCTCGGAAGTATGCTGGTGTACAATAAGTTGGGGTTTACAATGAATTAAGGTCTGTAAACTTGTTGACATACCCTGGCAGCCAGGAAGGGATCATTCCACAGCAGGAGAAAGAAAAGTAAATCTCTCTCCTTCCTGTAACTGATGCTGTTTCCCTTGGGAGCTCCTGAGTCTTTCTTAACCCATGTTTCTAGGACCCATGGTCAATCTTAGGCATAAGTCTTCTATTTAAACCCAAATCCATACTCTGTTTAACCCATTAGCTAGTTTAGTCCTTGAAACATATTATGCAACTACATTTTTTTAAATTACAAATTAATTTATTCTGAAGACCACACTGAATCTACTCAATGTGCAGCAAGTCTTGCAATGGTCTCTGGCCAAAAGCAATAAAAATTAGAACAAGATTTACTAATGAAATGGGAAAACAAATTAGAAGAAGCTTTATTATTTATATAATTAGATTTCATTTAGACACATTTCTGTTTGTGAAAATAATTGTTGAAGGACACTTAGTTTTGCTGAAACATGACTAACAGAATATGCTTTTCCTTACCAAGTAGATGAAGTTTCTAGCTTTGAGCATCCACTATTTATCTTTGCTCAGCACTTCCCACACCACACTTCAATTTCTCCCTTTGCTGGGAAACATTCATGTTATTATTATTATTTTGTAAACTGCATCCTTCCCTACCAAGCTTTGAGACACATTTAAATATTGATAGAGGCAAGTCAGTCTCTGAGAAATAGTGGGGATTTTCATAGTGTGCTGTAGAGGTGATTTATCCAAGGGATAGGCCATGGTTGACTAAATGCACTGTGATACTCTCCAGAAAACAAAGCCCACTAGACAAGATAAATTGTGAAATACATAGTCTTAAACTATGGTTTCACAGTAAGTGGGAGTCATCTAGTATGATTGGACCTAATATCATCTGGCACTTTCAAGGTGTTTGAAGTGATACAACTCACCCTTCTGTTATATGATGGATCTATTACTAAAATTCATCTTGAATATTTTGATGATGAAGTCAACTGACCCCCCTTCCCCAAAACTCCCTCATGACCTCCACTCCCTTCAACATCAGCACTGCCATGCCAAGGGTGACAGAGTCCCTTTCCCATTAAAAGTAATTCTTTGAATTATAGATCCTCTTCCTAAACATCCAACTAAATGTAAATCAACAGTCCATTAGCTGTTATCTCTTCCAAAAGAATAAAAAATGGATTTTCTAAAGACTCCTTTTAGGACTCTTCAGGACAGAATAGGCAAGTCCTATATCTACTGGCTAACTCATGAACAGCTTCCTAATGGAGCAACAGGTGGAGTAAACAGTAATTCTTGTAAGGCCAAAGATTTGGCTTCCTATGCTGGGTTTATCCATAACTGGCTGACCTTTGGCAAGTCACTCATACCTTCAGATTTCAATTTTTTCATCTACAAAGTTAAGGTTGAACTAGAGGCTCTTGCAAGTTGTTTCTTTTCAGTTCTGTAGATGAGGAAGACATTAATTGTACTTGGGTGTTTATAATTCTTTAAATCTTGCTATAGTGTGTCATCCACTTACATATTTGAATGAACAATTACTGAATCCTTACTAAATGGAAAGAAAACACATACTCGAAGCAGCACTGTGAGTTACACCAAAGGGGTAGACATAGAACTTGTGGTCAGGGAGCCCTAATTTATTTGGGAAGATGGAACTGAGACATGAAGTTAAATAATGTTTTCATACAATATATAATTCACTACCACTATCAGTCCCTCCATCCCTGGTTTACATGTGTGAACCAAAAATAGATCTGTTATTTCATACATTAATCAAAAGTTTGCAGTGGTGATAGCAAAATAACTTGAGTGCCATAGTCCTGAAGTGTCTGTATTAAGGTAAAAAGATTATCGAGGACTTTGAATTTGTTTAAATATGCAAATCAAGCCTATTTCCATGCTTCCCAAAGGAATTCTGCAATTCTCAAATCCAGACTGTTTTCATAGATGTGTCATCAAGTGGCTCTAGGAATTTGTGATTCTGCTGTTGAAGAAGGCTTGGGGTGGCAAAGCATGAAGACCAAGACAGCAACACAAGGGAGGAATGTTTTTTTGAAGGCAAAAGTAGTGTAAATGATAAACCATGCTGAAGTGCAGCCAAGAAGTTTGTATGAAAAGGTTTGCTACTGGTTTGGCAGAAATAAGGCTGATGCCTGCATTCAGCCCCTCTGGTGTGGTGTGCAGTGAGACTGCTTCGAGCTGGAAAATACTTTAGCAGGCAGTTTCTGGTGTGCAAACTCAGAAGCCCTACACTTGGAAGAAGTGGAGAGCAATGGTTTGTAGAGAGACATAGACATTTCAAAGTTAAGAACATTTACAGTTTCTAGTAAGCCTGAATGGGACATGTGGTGAGAATGGAATAGTCAGGTGTAACAGTCAAAAAACAGTTCTGCAGGAACTGAGGTTCCCTAAGTCATCCTGACAGCGGAGTATATCTTTGGGGGCCACCTCAGAGACAAAGGACATTACGCTTAACATGTCCAGACCGGAAGTGTGATGATGAACTCATGGGCTTAGAGAGTGCCTGGGACATTTCCTCTCCTGCAAGTTTCAGTACTTATGGAAATGGGATTGGCTCAGGGACACCAAAGGGAAGGGAAGTAAGTAGAACAAGCAATAGAAATGAGCTGCTTACCTTACACATTTGTGTATGTGAGATGGTATCATATGTCCTCTTCCACAGTTGAATTTCTGAAAAGGTTTTTTTTTTTTTTTTGGTTTTTTGAGACGGGGTCTCCCTGTGTAGCTCAGGCTGGCCTCAATCTCACTATGTAGTCCAAGCTAGCCTTGAACTCATGGCAATCCTCCTGCCTCAGCCTCCCAAGTGCTGAGATTATAGGAGTGTGCCACCACGCCGGCTCTGCAAAGTCTTCTTAAAGCAAGGTATTTCCCAAATATTTATATGAAAAAATATGCTTATGACCAGTAGAATCTTATTCTAATCAGAATATGAACTTGGTCTTTTCAGCACAAAGTTTCTTTTTCCAGTTGCTATAGTCAAACACTATGAGCACAGTTTTTGCTATATTTTATTTAAAAAACAGAAAATGAAACAAAACAACTTGTATACTTGATTATTATCCCTTTTTCTTTTCTTTTTGCAGTACTGGTGATTGAACCCAAGGTCTTTCCAATGAGCCACATCCCAGCCCTTTTGTTAGTATTTTTTGAGACAGAGCCTCCTAAATTGCCCAGGTAGGGCTCAAACTTGTGATCCTCCTGCCTTGGCCTGCCAGAGTGCTAGGATTACAACTGTGCAGCACTATACTCAGTTTATCACTCTTTCAATCCAGTCTATCTGTTCAGAGATAAAACCAAACTGATATATTCAATGTTAACATAAAATCTATGATCATTTGGGCCTACGCTTACAAATCCTAAACTGCATGATAAATATAAATGTATCTCACTTTCATGATGGAAATTTATTTCTGGAAATTTTGCGTTAAACACGTTTTACACAATGTAACCAAAATATGTGATGAATGTTTAAATTTTTTTAAATGTATTAAAGTAAAAGACACATTACTATTAATCCCCCTCAAAATACTCCCTGTCATATCTAACACACTTATTCCATTGTTATTATCACTTTCTGAAGCAGTTCTGGAAGTCTTCTTTCATGTGTGTCTTTATGAGGTGTGATCAAAAATACAGTAAACGCTGCTGCCAAGTGCCAGTCAGTGGAAAGAGAGTCTTGTAAAAACATCACAGTGTTTCCTCAACCACCTTACTCATCAGATCTGGAACCATGCAATTTCTAGCAAGTCAAAATGCCCAGTTCAGGACACTGAGGTAGCCACAGTAGCTCAACCAAACCTGTTCATTGTGGTGCCCAAGCCCTAACATGAAACTCTCCTGAGCCTCCAACTAGATAAGCCCTCTAGGCTTTCGCCTTTTATATCCAAACCTTGCAATCAAATGAAAACAGACCCTTCACTCCCAGAGTATCAGGTTAAGTGAGCTTCTCTTTCAAAGGTAAAGTCACTGTAATAATCCCATGGGAGATCTATTTGGCACTGGCATTTAGTAGATATGCGCTCATTGAGTACTTTGATTTTGTTTTAACAAAGCTCCCAAATTGAGCTCTTTCTCTCTCATTCTCAGTTGACAAGAGCCTTCTGTCCCCACCATTTACTAACCTCAGATTTGAAGACTCTAAGTAACTCAGGATGAGATCCCCACTACTATCTCTGAATGCTAGCTGTTTACTGAGAGCAAGCTGCATTTGTGTGATTCAAAGCATTACTAATTAAAACCTGTTACCTTCCTAAGGGCAGATATATTCTTCTCTAGAGCAGCATTTGTCTGTCCCATTAGCATTAATGGGAGTTAACACAAGTGCATCAAGAAGAGAATGGTTCCCTTGAGTGTTTGAACTTAAGTCTACTTCAAAACTGAAAGTGATATATACAATGGTATCATTGATGCCATTAAAAATCATTATACTTTACTGCAACTTTTATAAAAGTAATTGTAAGCTTCATGAAATATACTCAGCTCCTGGGAGTTGTGCATTATTAGGCTGAGACTGGACATGATAAAATGAATTATACGATAATACTTGAAAAATATTTTGTCCAGGGGAATTTACTAAATCCTGTCCAGCTTGTGCAGAGGTCTGTGTTCATAAAGCCAAATAGCCTGAGTAGATTTTAAAAGCACATGTAATTCTATGCTAAAATTCAGGAAAAGTTCTGGAAAAGGATGCAACTCAGTGTCTGTATTTACAATGATATGTCTTAATGGGCTGCTATAAAATACCATCACCTTGTGTCTCTGTAATATCCTTCATTTGCATAGTCTTAAATGCTTTACAGGCGTAATATAGCTGGTGCTCCAATTATTTTAGAGGGAGAAGGGGGGAAGGCATTTTTTTTCCAGACTGTGAAACTGAGGCTTAGAGAAGCAACACAGTGGTCAGGGTAAGGATGATCAGAAAAGAAGGATTTGAGTAGCAACACGAAACACCAAACTAAAGGGTTAAACTTTTGGGGGAACCTGGACAGTAATACCCTCATCCCTGGGCTAGAGGCCTATGTGCATAATTAGCTGTTGCATTCCCTGTCCTGGGAGGCAGCTGAGTGTGACAGCCTGGATTTGTGACCTCATTAGCCATGTGACCACGAACAAGTGTAACAGTTTCCTCATATGTAAAACAGATTACAAAGTACCTACCTCATGGAATTGTTTTGAAGATTAAATTACTTAATACATATAAACCCTTCTGAATAGTGCCTGGCACATGGTAAGCACTCGATAATTGTTAGACGTCATTATTAACCTCTAAGCCCCATCCAGGACTGTGCTCTCTGTGAGGAAAGAGTGAATGGAGAAAGGTGGAGGACAGAGAGAACTGAATTCTATATTTTCAGTCTCCCCAAACACAGTTCCATTTTACTCTGTTTGCCCTCACATTCCCATGACTCAGAGCTTTAGGATCTCTGAAAAATATAAGCTGCCTGGGAAAAGTGATACATCATTCCAGGCTGGTGTCTGGCATGCCTGCCACACTCTGCCCAATTTGTACCAGGCCCTCTCTTGAGAGAGGAGGGAGAAGCTCCTTTCCCCAGACCCTCCAAACAAGGGATGGGCCAAAGAGCCAAGGCTGATGCCCCCATCCTAGTCTAGAGCCAGTTCAGGCCTCAGGGCTCTACTGCTGCCTTATGTATAATTAGCTACCAATTTCCATACTGGTAAGTCATTTCTGTAATTTCCAAATCTTTCTCTCATGTCACTTGAACCAGACCTCTGGCAGTCTGAGGTCTTCTCAATAAAGGAGCATTTGGTTACAGTTCTTGATGTGCTATAGGCTACAATACCAGAAGTGGCACCAGAAATGTCTCTTTCCACTGTCTTCTCGCTATGTGCTCGGCTGCCTGGCCATTCATGGCACAGGAAGAAGGGTACCAAGCCTCTCTCTGGCTGTGAAATCCCCTTTACATCCAACAGGTTAGTTCCTCTCCCCTGGGCTCCAAAGCAACCTCTTTCTTAACACATCTCACTTTTTCTGGAAATTATCTATGGTTTTCTCCACTGGACTATAACCTTCTTGAAGAAAGAGAGACTATTTTATTTATCTTTATTTATTTATTATTTATTTATCTAGTACAGTGCCAATATCAGTAGATACCCAAGTATTTATTAGCTACAAACTTCTGGGCAAAGAAGTTTACCAAATCATTTCTTGGAAGCATGAGTTTTAAAAGCATTCCCATAATTCTTAATTCAGGTTCAAGTGCTTTAAATCTATTCCTCAGTGTTTCTTGAAGGTGATTTGATTTGCTTCAAAGTTGCCTTCATATTTCTTAGCTATTGAGCAATTACATAAATGCTAAATTGCACATTTTTTTCTTATTTTTAAATGTCAGCAATGATAAAAACTAAGCTTGTATTTGCTTTTTAAATGTAATGAAAGTAAAATGAGACCACTGGATCAATTTTGCTGATTATTTTCCTATCTTTGGGATTTAAGCAAACTAACAAAAACTGTGGTCCCCAGAAAGCTTAATAAGTTGTTTTATATCTATTTAGCATCTCAGTAAACCTTATCAACCTTCTTTCATTCCACTGGCAATTTTCTGACCTCCAAGCTAAAGACTTGAGCTCCGAATTCTGCTCATGGGTGAGTAATCACAGCAAGCCCATAGCAGAACCCATCCCCAAACTACAAATATATCATCTTCAACATTGTAAATCAAAGCCTCAAAGAGCATCATTTAGCCTGCAGCTAAAATTGCTTGTTTATCAGATGGTGCCTGGTTTAGCGTGGAGCAGTCCCTTGTAAATCTCTGGGACCTTTTACAGCATATACTTAAGCAAGCACATCGGCTCCTGGGAGGCTTTCTGAGCGCTTTAATGACTGTGGGCTGCTAAAAGATCCAGGCCTTGGTTTAGCTAAGTGGCTAAGGGTACAGTTTGGCTCCATTTTGTAAACTCACAAAGATAAGATGTCTGCTTTCTCCAAAGTGAGAGCCAAGCATTTGTTTCTTAAGGAATCTTTATATCCAAAATGTTAATGTTCTCATGACTTTGGGTATTGTGACCTTTTGTCAACTAACTTTTGATTTATGGAGGGAGAAAGTTCTCGTTCTAGGCTTTATTGCCGCTCTGGAGAGACAATGAAATGCATATGACTCTGCACAATTACATGGCAGAGAAAATGATTTTGGATTAACTCCATACATGTCACTCACAGTAATAATGCATTCCTGCTCCCGCTGCCAAATGCGACACTACAACTCCCCCTTAGTGACATCTAAGGGTAAACATGTGCCCATGCTTTCTTCAACAGGGCAATGAATATGTTTGGAGCAGACCCTGCTAGCAGCTTACTCTCCTCAGCACTTTGTTTCTCAGAAAGGAAACAGTTTGTAAATTCTGGCCATGTAGTTAAAGGTAGCAAAGGGAAATTGTCCACCAAATTCCCATTGGCCTAAAAATCTAGCTGCTTGCTAAAGTCCTGAATAGCTTATTGACTGAATGTACCACCAAGGGCCCAGGCAGCCCACCAACTACTTTACTGACAGAGGATGGAAGAGCACTGATGAAATTCACTAATTAAAGAAATCTTTACACGTTTCTCTCTTATATACCATCTCTTTGATACAAGTTAATTAAAGTACTCTTCAAAACCTGCACCTGACATGGGAAAAGCTCCCAAGAGAGTTGGAAGAGAAGCAACACATATTTCAGGGGCTCTTCTCTTGTTTTCAAGCAATGATAAATTGTTTCCATACTAATTTCACAGCAACTATGTCTACATTTTGAAAAGCAACCTCTTTTTCCTAATGCTATGCTGTCTTTCTAAGCCACCTCTTAATGTTTTTGCCTTTGCCTCTATTCAGCTAGGAGTTTCATGGTTTGGGTTTTTATTACTATTATTATTTTTGTTTTTTGTTTGCTAGTAGTTTTACAATTCTCCAAACAAGCACACTGCTATTGGTAAGCTGTTCCCCACTTGGCATCATTTTGATAAAGGGCATTCAGACATCTGACTGCAAGTATACAATACTTGTCATAAAAGCTAAAAATATGTGCACATGTTGCAACCCGCTGAAATCACAACAAACTGGAAATAAAAGGTTAACCAACTCACATGCTTCCTGAAAATAGACCTTATACATTTATTTCTCCAAAACCAGCTGTGAGAGATAGTTTGTAAATTTCAAGCAAATTAGAAGGCAGATGATGCTAGTGAGTCCCTGGATGGTAAGAAAGAAAGGTGAGTTATATCTTTCCTTGTGTACCTGGAGATCACATTTTTAGATACCTTCAGTACTATACCCCTCAGATGGCAAGGCATAATAAGAAGAGTCTTCTTGGAATATGGGTAAAATTATCCATACCATTTCATTAATTCACGTAAGAAATATTTGTTGAGCATCTAGTATGTATGGTACTAGGTCCTGAGACACAATTCCCATGTTCTCAGTGAAGCAAGTAGTTTAGTAAATATGTGAGTCAGTTTTCCACCATTGTGACAAAATACTTGAAGTAATCGACTTAAAGGAGAAGGAATGGTTTATTTTGGTTCACAATTTTGAAGGTTTCAGGCTACGATTGGTTGGCCCATCGTTTTGGGCCTGGAGTTGTACAGTATCAAGGTGGGAGCTCATGGCAAGGAGGCTGCTCATTTTATGGCAGCCAGAAAGTGGAAGAGAAAGATAAAGGGAAGAGGGAGTCATAATATCCTCTTCAAGGGCACAGCCCATGACCTAACTTTTTTCCACTAGACCCCACCTCCCAAAGGTTCTATCACCTTCCAGTAGTGCCAAGGTGAGGACCAGCCTTTAACACACAAGATACAATCTAGATCCAAACTATAGCAGTAAGGGAAGGGACCCAATAATCAAATAACCAAAAATGTAAAAGTGCAGACCAAAGCTTTGAAAGAGAGATACAGAATACTGTAGAAGTCTGAAAAGCAGAGGGAGTCTACCTAGCATGATGGTGTACACCTCTAATCCTAGCACCATAGGAAGCTGAGGCAGGAGGATCACAATTTCAAGTCCAGGAAGATTAGCAACTTAAGAGAGTCCCTATCTCAAAATAAAACATAAAAAAGAACTAGGGATGTAGCTCAGTGTGAAGCTTCTGAGCTCAGTCTCCAGCACTCCCCCCCACCCCCCGCCACCCAAAAAAAGGCAAGAGAACGCCTCAAGGAAAATAACACTGGGATCAGAAGCACTGAGATATGACTCAGAGTCACCTAGGCAACAAAGGCAAGAAAGAACATTCCTAAAGGAGAACAGCAAGTGCCAAGGTCCTATGGCAAGAGAGCACATACAGGAGGCCAGTATGACTAAAGAGGAGACTCCAGAGAGGATCCTGCTGTGGACTGAGTTTAGGCCTTACAGAACATCTTAGTTCATATTCAAGGGCTTTGTGTTTACCATATGAGCAATGGAAATCACTGAAGGACTCTAAGCAGAAGCTAACACAATCAAGACAGCATTTTGAACAGATTTGGGGTAGAAACTTGATTTGGAGCAGCCAGGACTTGTCTCTGAGTCAAGCAGTTGCAATAATTCAAGCAAGAGATGGTGGGGGCCAGGACAAAGGTGGTAATGGTGGAAATTCAGGGCAAACTAAACAGATTTGGAATTAGATTTGGATTTAGCTGGAGGTAGAATCAATAGAACCTAGCGCTTGGACCTTTGACATGGAGGAGACAGAGGTATCAAGAATTACTTCTAAGCATCTGTTTTGCATAGCTAATGGTGTCACTTAGTCTGTATTAGGGTTCTCTAGAGGAACAGGATCAATAGAAGATATGTGTATAATTATACAAGGGGATTAATTAGGTAGGCTTACAGGACCAGAGGCGGAGAAGTTCATGATGGCCATCTGCAATGGAGAGCTAGGGCCCACTAAATGCTCAGACCAAGAAGATGGAAGTTGCAGAACGAAGGATCAAGGATGCAGCACCAGCCCAAAGCTGAAGGCCCAGAAGCTCACTGGAGAATTTCCCATGTGAGTTTCAGGTGGAAGACTGAAGAAGCTGGAGACCTGGAGACTCATGTCTAAAGACAATGGCAGTAAAGGCACACCCACTCAGAAAGACTAGAGTTCTTCAAAGTGGGCTCACTTCCTTCTTCCCCTTCTTACTCCCTTCAGGCTACAGAGCCACTGGTTAGTGCCACCCATAACTGGATTGGGTCTTCCCTCCTCAGTCTGCTCGCCTACATGTTAATCCACAGATCCACCCTGTCCTGTGCTTTACTGATCTAATCTATCCCGTTTTTCTTAGTCCATTCAAGTCAATATATCATGATCAACAGACACAGTATCCTAAGGGAAGACCCAGCTTGGGGACAGGAAGGAATTCAGGACATGATGGATATGAAGTGGCTCCAACACGTCTAGAGCTGTAGAGTAGGGAGGTAGATAAACAGCCTATGGTTCCCAGGGTTCTTTGAGCTCGAGATATAACCATGAGAATTTGGGGGGGATGAGCCACTAAAGCCGTATGTAGTAGTTCTCTGGGGCTGCCATAACAACTTACCACAAGTATGGTGGTTTTAATAAACAAATCTATTCCCTCACAATTTTTGAGGCTAAACATCCAAAATCAAGGTGTCCACTAGGGTCACACTTCTTCTGAGGCCTCTGAAAAGATTTCAGCCTTGCTTCTTCCAGCTTCTAGTGGCTGTGTACAATCCTGGGCTACCTTTTCTTCTGATTGCATCACTCCAAGTTCTGCTCCTGCCATCACTTCACCTTCTATTCTTCTCTGTCTTCTTGTCTGTTTATCTCTCATAGGACACTTGCCATTGTGTTTAGGGCCCATGCACAAAATCTAGAATGGTCTCATCTAGAGATTATTAACCTTAGCATATCTGCAAAGACCCTTTTTCCAAATAAGATCATATTCATAGGTACCAGGAATTAGAATGTGGACCTGTTTGGGGGAGTTGCCTTTCTAGCCACAACAGCATGCATGTATTATAAGATTACCCAAGGGGACAATTTAGAAAAGAAGAGACTATGCCTTGAGGACCTCCAATATTTATTCAGTTGACCAGGAAGAATGTCATGACACAGAATCACATCTATTGATTACAAGGTTCCTTGGGAGTCTGAGATCATTATCAGTTAAAACCTTCTGAAGTTTCCCATCATTCTTCATTCTCACCCATTACCCACTTGCTCTTATATGCTCCTCTACAGTGTCTTTTCTCAAGTTCTTTAATCTACTATACATAGCACTTAATTAGCATTCTCATTAATTCCTTTCTAAATGTTCTTAACATGCTCTGTATATTCTATTTCACTGATATTTCCCCACAGCATTCAATATAGGACTGAATGCATGACGTAGATCCAATAGATATTTGGTGGTTGATAGCGTGGGATTAGTTTTCTATTAATTCTCTATTATTTCTAGTGGAAACTTAGTGGATTAAAACAACAATGATTTATTTAACAGTTAATAGGTTAGGAGTCCAATATATGTCTCTCTGTGGTAGTGTCAATGTGTAGGCAGAATTACACTCCTTTCTGGGAGCTTGATGGGGAAAATCAATTTCTTCGCCTTTTTTCAGCTTCTAGAGCCCTTTTGCATTCCTTGGCTGGTGGTCCCATTCTTGCATTTTTAAAGCTAGCAACTGCAGGCTGCAGATTGAATCCTTCTCACAGCTGATCATTCTGGTCTCCTCTTCTACCTTTTTCTTCCACTAATAACCTTGTGATTACATTAGACCTACCCTAATAATCTATGATAACTTCTCTATTTTAAGGTCAGCTAATTGGCAACCATAATTCTACTTACAATCTAAACTCCTTTTGCCACATAAAGTAACCTAATCACAGGTTTCAGGGATTAGGAGTCATACCTTCTGGGGATGGCTGTCATTATTTTGTTTACCTGAAATTCATTACAATCTGATCCCTTACATTGCATGGCAAGATGTTGAACAGAGGCCCTCAGAAAACAGACTCTCCTTGCCACTTCTATGAGCAGGAAGACTTGAAAACAAAAAGCAAAGAACCATTCTTTATGATGACTCTTTACCAAATAGCAGAGAAAGTGTAGTGCTTACAGGTGGTTCCTGGCCCAGAATCTACTGGGATTCTGCATCTTGGGAATCCATTCAAGACTCCTCAGTATTTACCATGGAACTGTCCCATCAAGTGCCCACAAATACTCACACATTATCTACTGAAGACACCATTAAGAGTGAAAAAGAGACAGTGGGTGTGAACTGAGTGTGTGGTCACACTAGGAGACACACAGAGTACAGCCAAATGAAGGAGATCCTTCTTACCTGGTGATTTGGGGCCAGAAAGGTAAAGATTGATCCACCTGATTTGAGATGCCCACAGGGACACACATGGAGTTCCAGGGCCACTCAGTTCTCAGAATTGTTACTTTGGTTTCCTTGCCTCATCCACAAGAAGTCCAACACATTCCCTAATGTGTCTCTGCATTTATATCATGCCTTGTCAAAGCACTGTCACACATTACTTTGGATTTTCCCAGTAGTTTTGTCTGACCAAATACAAACATACACCTTGGACCTGTCCACTCCGCTGAAGAGGAAACTGGATGAAGACTCGAGTGGTTTTTCCAACATCACAGAACAGCTTAAACCAGGAATCCAAGTGACCCCAACCCAGGTCCCACTTCAGGGCTCTTTTTCCCACACTCAAAGCCTCTGGGTTACTTAACCATCATACATTAGTAAGCACATTGGTCGGAAGCCAGAAAAAGCAGCATGATTGCAGTCATCTTCTCAAGAGTCTACTTGAGACTTTCACCTGAGGCTTAAAGAAAAATGGCACAAACTCTGAGATGTCCTTTCCCCAATTTGCCTTTGCAATGGGCAAAAAAACCCAGGCAAAGTATTTGTTCTTTGCCCTCCAGCCACTCTGGAGGCAGAACTGTTACAACTCCACTGTCTAGCAGGTGGCTACAGCAGCATCTTTTGAATAAGGACAATGACACTTTTGATATATAAAATGCAATTTGCCTTCCTTTCATTAACAAACACTTTCTCAGAAAGCAAATCTCATAGCTCAGGCAAATGTGAAAGTATTGCCCATCTGTCTGTGAATTATATAAATCTACACTGTCTCCTCCAGCAGGAGGTGAGAAGAATTGATGGCTGTAAAGTAATACAAGATTAGTGGCACATTATAAATAAAAGTAACCCTTTTATCATATTGGTTAAAAATCAGGAGAGAAGACACAGGGAGATTTTTTTTCTGCCCCTAGAGCAATCAAATGCAGGTTGTAAAAAGCAAGGAGCATTTTCCTAGTCATCGGTTTCTAAAAAGCAATAAGGAGGGGTAGTTACGAGAGGGTGGCCTGGGACTAACATTTAGGTTAGGCTAGAAGAATCAATAACTAAGTCTGCAAGGATTATTTTACTAAAGTTGGGAGTCTGAACTGGGAAACAGTGCTCATACAGAGTAGAACTGATATGGAATATTAATAAGAGGACAAAATCAGATCAAATTTCTTAATATTTTTCCATTGCCAATGTTTTCATTCATTCATTCAAGATGTGTTCACTGAATACCTACTCTATTACAAGAATCCTTCTTCATCCTGGGCAAGAACACAGACAAGATACCTGGAGCTTTTGAAATGGAAAGAGTTTAGAAAATGCGTCCAGCTATGAAAAAAACATAAAAATTCTATCCAAAATAATATGGTGAAGAAATTCTACATTGTGGGCAATTGTGTAAGGCCTTTTGTGGGAGTAAATATATCTCCATGAGAGACCAAGAGATTGGCCAAGCTCTGGGTTCACAGCCAGCTCTGTCACTGGTCTCTGTGCCCTTCTCTGTAAGAGGGGCACATATTCCCACCATCTCTCCTTGACTCCTCCCACCCCCGGCTGGCATCCTAGGGTTCCAGTTTCTGCAGCTGGTTCTATTTTTGGAAAATAATGTTAAGAAAGTTGTTGGCTTACAAATATGGGGAAGAGGGATGTGACTTAAAGACCCAAAGTTTGCTGGCTAAAATGGTACAGGTATTAGCAGGGTTTGGGTTATTTTTGGTTTTGCCATAGTGAGGATTGAGCCCAGGGCCTCTGCACTGAGCTACATCTCCAGCTCGTTGTTTTTTTTTTTTTGGTACCGGGAATGGAACTCAGGTCCTTGCGCTTGCGCAGCAGGCGGCGAGACCACTGAGCTAAATCCCCAGCCCACCAGCCCCTGTTTTGAGGCAAGGTTTTGCTAAGTCACTAAATTACCCAGGCTGGGCTCCAACTTGTGATCCTCCTGCTTCAGCCTCTCAGAGTGCTTGGATCACAGGCATGCACCAGCACACCTAATTTAGTGTTAGATTATTTAGATGTGATGCATTTGAGATGTAGGATACTTGTTACCTCAAGCCAATTCATACTCAGTTCCATCCTTAAGCACGTCCATAGTACTGCCTCAGCAAAAGCCTGAGTCAACATTCTGCACTGCAGTTCTCTCCTGCCACCACCACCACCCCACACACACACTTGGGCACTGCCCCCACTGGGGAGAATTACCTAAAAGCACCTCTGCTCTCTGGTCCTATGAGTTTTCTCCACAGTCCTAGCACCCCGACAGCCCACTGGACTCTGGTACTTTCCATGCAATGCGGCCTTTGCCTGGAGCCCTCCTCCCTCACTGAGCCATCAGAGCCCCTACACTAACTTCCACACATTCTTCAAGTCCCTCCTTCCCTCCAAGGTAGGACAGACCCCTTTGCCAAGTGTTCCCTCCCTTCTCTGTGACAGTCTCCACTTGCTTCACTGGCTTTGTCTCCATCTTCTTCCAGACTAGAAGTTCCGTGAAGGTCCCCAACAAGGCCAGGGCCTGGTCCACAGCAGCTTCATATGGAATGTGGAAGGGGGGTGGCCTTGAGTTGGGCCCCCTCCTTTGTTCTCTCAGGAACCCTTATTCTGAGGCTAGCATCATCTCTATTCAGAAGGATAAACAGATGGTCTCTCTCCTAGGTGAGCAAAGTTTGAGAGGACTAATCCACAGTGAAGCTCCAACCACCTGGATACCATATAAACTGCTGGACAGGAGGGAACAACCATCATTTGAGTCATTAGTATGGCTTTGTAGTACCTCTGGGGAGACTGCAGAAATCACCTTCCTCCTGCAAGGAGCCTCCTGATGGCAGTTGGCAGCCAGAGGAGTCCAGCTCGTGCTGTCAATAGCTCAGTTCTAGAGAATCAGACAGAGACATTTCCCTCTCTTCCACTGACTGCTGTTGAGTGGATTTGTTAATCTTTCCAATGTAGACAGCGTGTGTGTGTGTGTGTGTGTGTGTGTGTGTGTGTGTGTGTGTACTTTTTTTCCAGAACTGGGGATTGAATCCAGGAACCTTTGCACTGAGTTACATCACCAGTCCTTTTTTTAAAAAAAATTTTTTTAGACAGGATCTTGCTAAGTTGTCCAGCTCCAATGTGAATAATATCTGACTTTTTAAAGATAGCTTTCTGAGGAGGCTTTATTTCACCTGTGTATATAGAGAAACACATTTTTAAAAGAACAATTTTGACAATGTCAATTGTTGATACAAATGTAGAGAACCTGGAACTCACATACATTGCTAGTGGAAATACAAAATGGCATAACTATTTAGGAAAAGAATTTGACACTTTCTTGAAAAGTTAAGCATTAATACATAAAGTGAAATATAAATGACCCAGCAATCCTACTCACTCCTAAGTCTTAAGAGAAAAGAGATCAAGATGGGCATGTAGGTAGCACATGTTTGTGATTCCAACACTCTGGGAGACCAAGGCAAGTTCCAGCCTGGCCTGGACAATTTAATGAGTTAGCAAGACCCTGTCTCAAAATTTTTTAAAAAATTTAAATGGGGTTGGGAGTGCAGCTTAATGTGAAGGCCTTGGGTTCAATTCCCAGTACCAGGGGTGGGAGGAAGAGCATAAGGACTTGCACATTAAATGTCCATACCAGCTTTATTCATAAGACCTAAACTAGAAATACTCCAAATGTTCATCTGTAGGTGAAGGGATAAACTGTGGCACATGAATATCCATACTATAGAATTCTACTCAACAATAACAAGAAACAAACCAGTGGAACATGCAATAACATGAATGAATTGTAAAAGCAGGATGTTTTTGAGAGTGAAAGAAGCTAACCACATTTTAACCCAAATATATGACTATGTTCATAAAAAATGCCAGACAAGACACAACGTGTGGTAACAGAAAGCAAATTAGTGATTGCCAAGGCTAGGGCTGGATGTTCACTGAGAAGCAGTTGATAGAAATGTTTATGCCTTAATATACAATTTTCAAAGGTCATTTCAATTGGACATACTTATTATATATAAATTATGCCTCAAAAAAGTTGATTTCTTTAGAAATGGTTTTTATATGCAAGTCCTTTAAAGAGGACTTTGGTTTACAATTCATCTTGCAAGGAGATAATTTTTTTTCATTAAGTTTATTGGTACATTTTAGGTATACAATACAGTTACATTCATCATTGGGAACTTGCACCTTTACATGATATATCTTGGTTCTTATTTTTTCTCTATTCCCCTAACCTCCCTTCAATCCCTCCACCCCTCCCTCTTTACAAAGGCTTTGTTTCCATTTTTTTGCTTTTTTCGTATTTTTTTCCTTTCCTTTCTTTCCTTTCCCCTAACCTTCCCACTTCTCCTTCCCCTTTGGACCTTTTCTTCCTATTTCACATTATCAGTTATACCTTTTAGTTGATTGTTTATTTGCTGCTTTTACTTCTTTGTTTGAGAAATGTCTGTTCATTTCAGATGCCCATTTTTGAATTGGGTCTTTATATTTGGGGTCTGATTTTTTTAAGTCCTTTGTCTTGAGGAGCAACTGATAAAATTTTTTTTCCCACATTGTAGGTTGTCTCTTAGCTCTGTTGGTGGTTTCTCTTGCAGTGCAGAAGCTTTTAAATAAAATGAGATCCCAGTTGTTGATTCTTTATGCTAGTTCCCGTGCTACTGAGGTTTTGTTCATAAAGTTTTTTCCTAAGCCAATGTCTTCAAGAGTTCTACCTAACCTCTCTTCCAGATGGTTTAGTGTTTTTCTTTTAATATTTAGATCTTTAATCCACTTCAATTTTATTTTAGTGCACGGTGAAAGATAGAGGTCTAGTTTTAATCTTTGGCAGGTTGAAATCCAGTTTTTGCAACACCATTTGTTAAAGAGGCTATCTTTCCTCCAGTGAGCAAGGAAATAATTTTTAAACACTGAATAATAAAGACTAGAGGCCCCCATTTATTACCAGAAACTTGTTTTTTGTTGTTAATGACTTGTTTCCTACTCATCAGCTTCAAAACAAAGCTACTTTGGCAATTTACTGTTGAATAATTATCTCAAATGTGACCCAAATGTTTCATAAAGATTTCTCTAAACAGTTCTCTGAAGTAACAGGAGGTTTCCATCTTATAGGAACATGAGTTACTCAGGGTGATAGTTAAAGCATAAAGTGTATTCCTGCATAACCAACAACTCATGGATGCATCCATATGAGGGACTTTTTTCAGGAACCCATTTCTCTAGGAAATCTCCATGAGCAAGTAAGTGAACTGCTTCATCAATATTAATCAAAGTGCATTCTTCAAGTTCACTTTAGGGCAGCCTGTAAATTACAAAACACCATGTTCCCAGAATGGTGGGTGAAATTATGCATAATAGCTTTTCTCAAGAAACGTGTATGCAAAAGTTAAGAGTAGGGACTCTGAAAATCTGGCTCCCAGATCAAATCTATGCTTCTTCTCTTACTAATGGCATAACTTTAGCTGGTCACTCAAACTTTCTAAGTTAAGTAGAATAGGGGTATTAATATACACATGGCTCACAGGCTAACTGAGAAATCTCAGCAAGGTACTACATGTCAGGCACTTGGCACAGGTCTGGACACATTAGATCCTTAATTATCATTATCATTATGAAAGAGCTCAGGCTACTTCACAGTCCATAGAAGCATCAACAGAGAATAATGGTATCACAATTACTTAGTTATAAGAGAAAATGGAGAGTTGCTGTGTCACTTAACTTATTATAGCTCCTATTAATGAATTAACTAGATTTTAAGTGTTTCAGTTTTAACCTTTAGTTCTTTATTAACCCATTTTATTTTACTTTAGTATATGGGAGAGATGTGGGTCTAGATTTGATCTGCATGTTGATAGCCGTTTTTTGCCAGCAACATTTATTGAAGAGTCCACCTTTCCTCCAGTATATGTTTTTGGCCCTTTTATCAAAGATAAAATAGTTGAATGTGCCTGTATCCTCTATTCTGTTCCATTGAGCCTCATGTCTAGTTTTGTACCAGTATCATGCTGCTTTTATCACTGCAGCTTTGTAATAAAACTTCAAGTCTAGAATTGTGATGCCTCCAGCTTTGCTCTTGTTACCTAGGATTGTTCTTGTTATTCTGGATTTCTTCTGGTCCCGTACAAATTTTAAGATTGTTTTCACCAGTTTTGTGAAGAATGTTCCCGGTATTTTGATTAGGATTGCATTAAATCTGTATTTATTATCAATTTTGGGAGTATGGCCATTTTGACTACATTGGTTCTATCTGGGAATATGGGATATCTTTCCATTTTCTGATATCCTCTTCAATTTCCTTTTTAAAATACTATAGTTTTCATTGTAAAGGTCTTTCATTTCCTCAGTTAGGCTAATTCCTAAGTATTTAATTTTTCTTGGTGCTACTGTAAATGGTATTTTTTTCCTAATTTCTTTCTCAGTACGTTCATTATTGGTTTACAGGAATGCCATTGATTTTTGTGTGTTGATTTTGCATCCTGCTACTTGTTGAATTTGGTCACTAATTCTATGAGTCATTTGGTGGATTTTTTGGGGGGGAAGTCGTCTATGTAGATGCTCGTGTCATCTGCAAATAACGATAATTTGACTTCTTCCTCTCCTGTACATATCCCCTTTATTTCTCTTTCTTATATAATTGTTCTTCTTAATGTTTCAAGTACTATGTTGAACAAAAGTGGTGATAATGGATATCCTTGTCTTGTTTCTGATTTTAGAGAGAAAAGTGTTAGAGCTTATGTCTAAATCCCCCCCCCCAAGCCTCATGCTTTCATGGGTGGAGCTTTTTGGTGTGGCTGGATCTGTGATGCTGGGATCAAGAATGTGATGCTGGTATTGATTCACTGTGTGATGCTAGGATTAAGAGTGTGAGCAAATAACCTGGATAAAATACAAAAGGCCAAAGAGAACTGCTGTTTTTGTCACACCATTTATTGTTGTTTGTTGCTTGTCACTTGCTGCTTCTTTGTTGCCTTCTTGCCTTCTGCCACCATGAACTGTTTCTCCTCTCCAATGCTCCTCTACCATGCCACCCTGCCTTTGTGCAGGCCAACTATGAACTGAAACCTCTACAAACTGTGAGCCAAAATAAACCTTTCCTCCTTTAACTTTGGGTGTAAGGTATTTTGTCTCAGCAATGAAAAAAATAACTAAGACATAAAGCTTTCAGTTTTTTCCCCATTTAATATGATGTTGGCAGTAGGTTTGTAATAAATGGCTTTTATCAGATTGAGAGAAAGTCCCTCTATACCTATTTTCTTCACTCTTTTCATCACAACAGGGTGTTGGATTTTGTCAAAGGCTTTTTCTGCATCTATTGCAATAACCATGCAATTTTTGTCCTTCCATATGTTTACATGATATATTACATTTATTGATTTGCATATGTTGAACCATCTTTGAATTCCTGGGATGAAGCATATTTGGTCATGATGTATGACCTTTTTGATGGTTCTTTACATTCTGTTTGCAGTATCTTGTTGAGGATTTTTGCATCTATATTCATTAAAGAGATTGGTCTGTAGTTCTGTTTTTTGGTTGATTCTTGTCTGGTTTTAAAATCAGGGTAATGGTAGTTTCCAGGAATGACTGTGAGTACTCTTTCCCTTTTGATTTCATTAAAGAGCTTGAGAAATATTGGTATTCAGTCTTCCCTGATGTATTTGTAAAATTCAGCAGTAAATCCATCTGGACCTGGGCAATTGGCAATTTTCTATTACTGCTTCAATTTCATTGCCTGTTTTTGAATTATTCAGGGTTTTTAAATCTTCTTGGTTCAATTTTGGCAATTCACATATATCTAAGAATCTATCCATTTCTTCTGAATTCTCTGATTTATTGGCATAGAGTTTTGTGAAATAGTTTTTAATAATCTATTTTTATTTTGGCAATGTCCATTGTGATTTCACCAACATGGGTTGTTTTGATCGTTTTTAAACATGAAAATTGATACAGCTGACTTCCTACCCATTGTACTTAAGAGCCAGCTTATAGTGAAACTGTCTCCTGAGGGATCAGTTCACTTCTGAGTCAGATGCACACTGGCATTTCAGTCTATAAACCATGGTAAAGCAGGCAATGGGGAGAGAAAGTTGATTTGATGCTTAAGATGATGATAAAGAAAACCTAACTAATCCCATTTGGTTCAAGAATTTTTCTAGAGAAAATCATTGCCTGATCATTCAAGAACAGGACACACAAATAATTTTGTTACTTTCTTATTAAATAAGAAAGCATAAATACACTCTCTTTATCATCCTGTAATTTTTGTCTCTGGTTTTAGGATCTCTTGCAACCTTTTAGATATAAAAAGCCAATTCTCTTAACATGACTATCAACGGTTTAAAGTTACATAATTATAATAAAAGAACTTCCTAAATTCAATGCAAGATCCATATTAGGGAAAATTCAATTGGTGGCAAAAAACAAAATAGGTTTCTTTTCTGAGAACTTCTTTAATACAAGTTATGAAATACAGTCATCATTTAAGGGATTTAGCCCCCTAAAATATACAAATCTAAGAATACTCAAGTTCCTTATGGAAAATGAGATAGTATTTGCATATAATCTATTTACATCCTCCCATATACTTTAAATCATCTCTCAATTACTCATAATATTACAGATAGCTAAATTAGGTAGAGATTGATAGGCAGTTAGAAAGGGACAAGGCTCAAGGTAGAGTCAGAACAGATGAGGCAAACCAAATCTGTGTTTAAGGGCTGAGTGGATAGAAACTAGGCCCCAAGATGGAGACATGATTGCTAAGCCTGCAAGCCTCTCCAGAGATGAACAACAGCTCAGAGCTGTACTGTAACTAGCACCATTTGGTCCAATAAGCCTAAACAATATAACAAACACATAGAAACAACATAATAAACATGTAGACATACAGATGACCGAAACACTCTGACCCTTACTCCTACCCCTTCCAGAAATGTTTTTGTTCCTCTCCATGTTATGTACCCTTGCTACTATCTTGTTTTTCTATTAAATGAATATTATCTAAGGAATTATACTTAATCCTATAGATTGACTGTAGTTTGACCCAAGCTAACCTGTGATGTGACCTCCTAAATCTCCTAACCTCCTAAACAAAGACCTTTCATGGGCTCCACTTTTGGGACCCCTCCTGGCTCTCAAAGACTGTTTCTTAATAAAACTTTTCCTATTCTTCACTCCTCTCTCATCAGCTCCATTCTTTGGAGTCCTGAGACACAAACTCAACACACCTAACAAGTTGGATGTTACTCCCTGTAATAATAATACCAATACAATGTAAGTGCTATGTAAATCATAGTTTTTCTGTATTCTTTAGGGAATAAAAATATGTTTTTACATATTTAGCACAGACGCAATTTCTTAAAATATTTTCCAGGGTATCTACATCTTGAATCCTTGGGTGCAGATATAGAGGTTAGATGTTTTCTCTTCTTTAGTTATGCAATTTTCATTTGTGCTAGAATTTAGTGGATTTTTCTAAACTTTAAATTTTCACTTTAAAAAATTAAACCCTAGAAACTGCTAGAGATGTGATATTTATCTTTCTACACTTCTCTGCATTCTACTTTCTGGACACAATGAAGCTCATCCTGGTTCTCTCTAACAACCATCCATCGGCTATGCTATTTCCTCTGCTTGGATATCTCCTCCTTCATGTGGCTAATTCAGTCTCTCAGGAAGCTCTTCTGTTTTACTTTCTCATTGCTGGAACAAAATATCTGACACTCAAAGTTAAAAGAGGAAAGGAAAGGTTTATTTTAGCTCAGTTTGTAGAGGCTTCAGTCCATAGTCAGCTGGCTCCAAGTTAGGATGGGGCATGGCAGAGGAGAAATAGACCATGGCAGGGCAGGTAGAAGGTAGCAAAGCAGCAGGCAGCAAGCAGCAGCAGCCTTTTTTTCTCTTTTATCCAATCAAGGCTACAAGCCTATTGTTTGGTGCCACCCATGCCTAGGGCACCCATCACCTAGCCGCTGCATTTTTGTAAGCTCCTCCAGTCCAGTTGTTTAGTGCCCCTATACTTCTGCAATGGCACTGTTCTACATGTCAACTCCAGCTGTAGTCTGTATTAAGCCTGTTGATTTGTATTTTAGATGTTTTCAAATTAGGATGTTCTTCCTGGTCATGGTTCTTTTTCTAGAAAGAGACATAAATAATCAAGAGTACAGTTTGTAGCTTGTAGTGGACTGATATAGTAGTTAATCCATTGATTTTCTCTTTGAGTTCCAGTCAACTAATTTATTTAACCAGATTACCCAAATGGCTTAAGAAGATAGCTAGTACTTCAGAGCTTGGGGATAGAGTATCAGAGATGGTGACTTTTTCCAGTGCCTTGAATAGGAAAAAGTCCTCTCATTTGCTTTTTCCTTCTGGTCACACACTGGGGCCTATATCAGAATTAAAGGAGTTGAGCCATGTTTTTATAACATTAATTCTATGGGGAAATTTATCCAAGTTTTAAATAATTGACTTACAAGATTACTGTGAAATACAGCCAGCTCATTTAGATTACTTGCATAGAAATAGAATAGAGTAGAATATAGAAAGATAAGATAGGTTGGATTAAGTATGATTGAAAGGATACATGGGATAGGATGAGATGAATTGAATAGAATGAGTAGGGTAAAATTGGATTGGATGGATAGATGGATGGGATAGGATGGGAAGAGATAGGATAGGATGGGAAGTGACTTCAGTATCTGCATCAACAATTGCTAGATTTCTTCAAAGAGCAGCAGAAATGTAGTTTTTATTTTAAAACACCATTTTTAGGTAGAGTTGACATTTGAATCACATTGTTGAACTTTCAGTGCTTACATCACAGGAGCCCCTTAATGAAAAAGTTCTTAATTTATAGAAGATAGTAGGCACCCTGAAGATAGCCCAAAGTCCCCTGGGTAAAGAAGTAAATTCTATCTCTACTTCTTTTTCTTGAGAGCACTACTAGAAGTCAGAGAGGAAAGAAGCTATGTCCAAGGAAACAGCACAGTTATCAAGCAAGGCAACCCCACAGCTTCCTATCTGGAAGGACTCTTGAGTTGTAGGCCCTCTAGGTCTGTGCCATTACCTCTTGGACCCTCTCCTGGGACTCTTCCAGTGACCTGGTCACCTCTGTATTCAAAATCTTCAGACTTATCATGAACATATGTCCTGCTTTCCCATATATATATTCTTAGATCCAAATGGACTTCAACATTTGGATGTTTTCTGCCCATTTCAAATCCCATTCTCACTCCCCTATTCCCTTTCCATAAAGAAGAATTCTTTTCCCCACCCTCTCTGAACTCCCCGGTGTGGTGGTAGCATAATGGCTTCTCTTTGCTATCATTGGTCCCCATCTCTTCTGCTCATCCCATGTCCAATTCAATACTCCACCTCCTATGAATCTCTTAAACTGGTTATAGCTGCCTCCTGAGAAACCTGACCATGTATCAGCAGGGCCTAGCTTCTTCCAAAGTCACTTTCCTCTGGTGTATTTAAGGGAAGGTGGTTACTCTCATATCAGTTTTGAGTCAGTCCACTCTATGGTCTGTTTCTCAGTTACTGTCTGGCTCATAAATTAGCACTTGTCCCTGCCTAAGGCCTCTGCTTCCTTTCTGCTGGTCACTCCTGAATTTCTAGAACTTTTACCTTCCCTGAACATGATACCTCCCTTCATGCCCAGGTAGGGTGTTCAAAGCCTGAACACCACTTTCTCCTTTTCTCCCAACTGCTCACATTAGCCCCCACCTCATTCCCCAAGTCATCTCTCACTTGGGCCAGTGTGCAGCAGACTTCTATGGAACAATGGGAGGAGATGACATATTCAGCACAGATCAACAAACAACTTACACAGTGTCTTTCACTATGCTTGCCACAAAATTCACGAATGTCTGTTGGGTGAAAAAAATGCATTTATTTATGAATGAACAACATGGAGAAATCTGAAGAGACAGAGTTATGCCTGACTAGTTTAGGTCTCTTCATCAAACTTCATGCAGATGGAGAATGGAGACAAGAAGAACTTGCCTTGATACATCTCCGTACTCATTCTCCGATGGAAGAAATCGAACATGAACTGGATTCAGAATTTGATATCTAACAGGATCTCTTTGGACTGCTTTGCACAAACTAGCTAAAATTAGAAGAATATGGACACATACTTTCCTAAACAGCCTGTGTTCAAAGCAGCATCATGATTCTCAAATACAGTGAGTAAACATGTTTGATTAGCATGAAAAGAGAACATGGACACAGATTCCACTTTTCTAAAAAAACATGTTTGCCGACAATTACTGTGGACAAGTGCTGAGTCTTCATGTCATCAGCACCAAGAGCAACCATGGTGTTTTCAACTGCAACAGCAGCCCACACAGACACTCAGAGCCACACACACACAGACAGATTCAAAGTAAGTAAGCAGAGACAGGAGGCTTTTTATAAAACCTCTGATTCTAAAAGCATCTTCTGAACACTTTCTACCATTTTCCATTCAGGTGACTGCCAGAGGAGGAGGTGGTGTGGTCACTGGGCTGTTACCACCTGCAGGTACTTGGAAGGTAAGAAGCCAGTTCCAAAGAAGAAGAAAGCTGGAGCCAGCATACAAGCCGGGGTGGTGACAGCAGGGAGCAATGAATGCTACCTTACTGGCATGAAGCTTTCCTGAATCACCAAATTTTCTTTTTTCTGGTTTTGTCAAATCCCCTGCAGTGGGAACACTACATCGTGAAGCCTAATAAATCCATAAAGCACCCAGTAGGAGGATGGCTGGATGAATTTACAGCCCTAATGGCTGCTCACAACAAAGCCCATTTAAATGGAGTATATGAGTCATCACTAGCTAACAAAAGAACCTCGCATCTGTGCACATTAGGGAGAAAGGGGCTCATGGCATAGCGCTGATGTAAGCTGATGACCTGTCACGGGGCTTTCACTGAGAGCGGAGCTGAAGCCTGGTGTCATCACCTCTACCTCGGGTCTCCAGCGCCCTGAGTATTCCACAGGGTTCTAAAGCCAGGCTGAGGCCAGTGGGTGGTGCCAGTCTTTGAATTCAATCTAAAGGCCATCCAGTCAGGGCTTGCATGCCAATGGTACCACACTGTGTGGTGATCCTGTTGGCTGGGACCCCCAACCTATGTCCAAGTCAGGTGTTAGAATGTTTTCATGACCACAGCATAATCCATCTAATGGGCTACAGGAATTACAATGCTACCCACTATTCATGTAGAAACTGTAGTGGTATTTAAGTCAGCAGTAACAACGTCTAACATTTATTGAATTCTTGCTTTCTGTCAGAAATTGGGCTAAGGGCTTTTCTGCATTCAGACTATTAATTTTCAGAGAAATGCTAGAAAATGGCTCCCACCTTATTATTATCCCCATTTTATGAAATGGAAAGCTAATGGTTGAAAAAGTCTCACTACTCAACACTTACCCACTCATACCCAAGGTCATCCCTCTTATCCAACATCACACAGAGAGGAGAGTAGGAAGGATTTGAACACAAGAGCTCCATACCATAGAGGAAATCTGGATCTTGAGTATTTATAGTGTTTTATTCCCCAACTAATCTGGTAAATATGCATGAAGTGGAATCAGGGCATAGCATGCTGTTCCAAGAAGCAAAGTTGGGATTAGAGTTCAATAATGCAGCCATGCGAGCTGAAACAAAATGAAATTACCCCTGGCTTGCTGCATTCTGGTCCTGCATTAAAAGCAGTATTGCTGGCTAAGAAAAACATTATCCACGTGTTTCTGGTTCATTTACACTCAACTCATCCCAGTATTTGTCTGAATATACTGTCATCCGAAATGATTTATAAAAACGTCCCAAAAGCCTTTTAACTTGTCTTTCTTCAAGTTATGCCAAGAGTAAATGGAACTAGATCATCTTAAAATTTTAAACTTAGAAGCCAAAATATCTGAAGAGGCCAAAAGGACATTATCTACTCTAGAAGGGACCTGTCCAAAGCTCCAAGTGTAAGAGATCTCAGAAGTTTAAACCTCAGATGAGCCTTTATTACCTAACAAAATCAGAATGAACTGGTGAAACCTTCTCTTTAATAGATGAGGTTTGAGCTTTTTCACTAAGCAAATACCATAAATATATTTTGCAGTATACAGGAGGAATGACCAATAGATGTTTAAGTCAGGATTTTCATAATCAAATGCAACATGTGTTGAATATATACTTCCCATACTGAGAGTCAAAGCAGGACTACCATGGGAGGGTGGAACTAGACAAACTGACCACATTTCCTCATGACAGATGCCTTCAAAACAGCCCAGTCACCTCAGGAACACCACTCAGTGTACTGCTTTACAACTGTGTTCAGACACCCACAGGTTGTGTAAGGTTTCTACTGAGGACATAAGCCCAGCCAGCTTAACAGAAGAAACTGAGCAGACCGGGGAACCCACTGCCATCCAAGAAAGCTAAAGCAACTGGAATCCTGTGGCCTGTGTGACTACTGAAATCCTGCTAAGTTTCTCTCTGCAGATGGCTAAAGTTAAAGCACTTCTAACATGTCCTTCTGAGTGGAGGAATATTCCAAGTATTTCTTTCACTAGAGCAAGGGGCTCCCCAAAGATGAAAGACTCTTGAGAGAGTTCGATTTTTTTCATGAGAATTAGTAAGATTGGATATGTGTCCTAGAAACAATCAATAACTTGGGTGGTGATTCCAGTAGGGGGCGTCTCAACGGTCCTCCAGTCATCTACGCGCGCTATAGGACCAGGCAGGGAGAAGGAAAGCTCACAGATCTCTTTGAGGATGTTAGCACATCGTTGACTCATTTTTTTGTTTGATTTTTCCTCAGAAATTTTTAAAAATTGAAGTTTCTAAATTCTTTTAAAAAATAAATCCCTTTGAGAATTCTCTTTTTCCAAAGGGCATATTCCTCTACTAGAAGGACAGTCAAATCACTTCATCACAGAAACCTCTGTGAAAGAACTCACCTACCTACCACATTCATCTTTCTTTCAAACAGGCAGGTAGTTGGATGTTAAGCATGGTCCCCAGTTGGGGCTTCTAACAGTAACTCCTCTCTGTCTGGCCTTACTTCCTTCAGAATCGCTATATAATGAAAACAGACAGAAGCTAACCCCATAGAATCAATGACCTTGTGAAAAGTAAAATAAAAACAGGAAGGAAAAGTAAAGCTTAATACTTGACTCCGTACTCCAAATAAGATTTCCTGGGTTCTTTTTCCTTCAAACTCCTGAGGTTTTAAAACCAATTTCTCTTTCAAAAAACTCTTAAGGAAAACTTTTAATGTTCGAAATAGGAAATCCCATATCGTGTGGCAAAGCCTTTGGGGCTCTTTATACATGAGAAGATGATAAGGAGAGACTCCATAGTCGATAGTTAGGCTGACATCCAATTTTGGGCAAAACATTTTCTCTATCCTGTAGTAATCTATTGCTGTGAAACGAATGAGCACAAATTTAGCAGCATAATACAATCCATTTTTAGAGCCTCATTGCTTTGTAGAGGAGGAATCCAGTCCAGTTTAGCTGGATCCTCTATTTCAAGGCCTCTCAGACCAGCCAGAGCTCAAGTCTAATCTGAGGGCTCAGCTGAGAAAGTAACCATACCCAAATTATCTTCCATGGTTGTTCACACAATGACCATCTTTCAAAAGCTGTTAGGTTGAGGCTTACAGCTTCTAAGTGGTTACTGACAACCCCAGGCCTGAGGTTACAGGGATCCCACTGAGTTTTTCTTTGTGGATCATCATGGTTTAAGTCTCCAAGATATCCTTCTATGTGGAAAAAATAACTGTATTCTGTGACAACTGAATTTCCCCAACCTGGTAATTTACTTTAGCAAAGTTGGCAAGGGGAAGGGGGGATCTGCTAGCAAAACAGAAACTATAATGTCATGTAGCATTCCCAAGAAGTGACATCCCATCCCCTCCACCATGTCCTGTCCATGATGACCCTGTCACTAAGCCACCCACATTCAGGGGGAGGTATCACACAGGGCATAACTTCCAGGAGACAGGGATTGCTGGATACGCTCTTAAATTATATCTTTCACATCTCTGAACTTCAGTTTTCTCATTTGTAAGATGGGAATGATAATGATCTCTATTTTACCTTGATTGTTGAAAGAACTGAATGTGCTTATTTGTATAAAGAGGGCCAGACACAGAATAAGTGCTCAATAAATATCAGCTACTATTATCG
The DNA here is from genome assembly GCF_053883595.1 of Heterocephalus glaber. Classification (NCBI taxonomy): domain Eukaryota; kingdom Metazoa; phylum Chordata; class Mammalia; order Rodentia; family Bathyergidae; genus Heterocephalus; species Heterocephalus glaber. Next base: position 55,114,515 of record NW_028258143.1, read on the forward strand.
CTAGTTTTATATTTATTTTTCTTTAGTCTTATGTGCTATAAGCCAAGCTCTTCTGGTTTCCCATTAACAGATAAAATACTTAGGATAGCAAAGGTACTGAGGACTGGCATGGCACCTCAAGCTGACTAGCATAAATTCCACCCAAACTGGAATCCAGCTGCCTTGACCCTAAGCTATTATCAATCTAACAACTCTGGAACATCAGTGAAAATGGGGAATGCTTTCTGGTTAAGAGAGAAGACATGATTAAAATGCTTCATTACCTAAATCTAGATCCCCTTCAGCTACAGCTATTATCTCAAAAGCCAACTTGTTAGGGCTGGGGATTTAGCCCAGTGGCACTGCTTCTGCCTTGCAAGTGCAAGTTCCTGAGTTCAATTGCCAGTACAAAAAAAAAGCCAACCTGTTTATGATTATTGACTCTAACTTTTAAATAACAATCTACTTTCTGATTCTCAGTATTCCTCTGATCATAAGTTTTTAAAAAAACTAGAAGTGAGTGACCCATAAACCCAGCCCTATCTGCACTGTCTACTGCTCTGGCCTCTGCATGTGTAGAAGGGGGTGATTTTGCTGCTGGGACATCTCTTTTTGAGAAAGTCAGTTGTATAAAAATCTAAACCTTAAACCAGCACTGTTCATACAGATAGCGAACATATTTATTCCCCTTAGCAAAAGAACTCACCATCAGCTTCCCTCACAATGTACTCCTCTAAGAATTTATGAGTTTAGAGATTAGATCAAAGACTGGAGGCAAAGAAGCAAAACTAAAAGTTAGGCACTCATTCAAGTGATGATTAGATACTGAGGAATCTCTAAAAGTTATAACATAAAATAAAGAAAAAGAGTCCTCTCCTGTACACAAATGGATAGGTTACATTTGTCCCACTCTGTTTCCCTATATAGACCATGAAATTCTGCAGGAAAAAAACAACTATGTTCCAGGCATTTTGGAAACCCTGACACTTTGCCCGATGCCACATACAATCAAACCCTTGATATATGTTTGTTGAGGTACTAAGTGATAGAATCTCTAGCTCATTAGTTGTCAGGCTATTGAGTGATGCTCTCTGAAAGGTCAGATGTGCTGGTTTTAAGCATAATCACTGTTCTTAAAATATAAACATATTTATTAGCTGATTAATTAAGATAGGTTTCAACAAATAGAACAGTTAGTCATCTACCCATATACAAACACATAAATCTTAAACTAAACTTTATACCTTTACACCTTTATACCTTAACTCCAAATTTATTATTGATCTAAAGGTGAACCATAAAATTATACAGTTTATTAGAAGAATACATAGTAGGAAATCTTTGTGACTTGGGTTATTTGAAGAAAACATGTCAACAAAAACATGACCCATAAGAAAAAATAAATTGGACTTAATGGATTAAGAATTTTTTCTCACTGTAAAATTACTGTTCAAATGAAAAGATAAGTGACAACCAGGAGAAAATATTTGCAAATTACTTGACTAACAAAGGGCTTCTATTTGGAATATGTAAGACTCTCAAAACTTAACAATATGAAAAAACAAGTAAAAATTGTGCAAAGGACTTGAATAGACACTTCACCAAAGACATTGTAAGTACATGAAACAACCATCATGAGCTATCAGAAAATACAAATTAAAGCCATAATGAGATACAACTATACATCTATTAAGATAGGTAAAATTTAAAGTGTTGACAATTCCAAGTTGCAGCAAGGATAAAGACAACTGGTGCACTAATTTGTTGCTGGTCTAAATGGAGAATGATAATGCCATCCTAAAAACATACAGCTCTTCAGAAACCTACATGTACACTTACCCTTTGGTCAAACAGGCCCCCTCCTAAGTACCCTAGAGAAAAAAATAAAATTATGTTCATACAAAAGTCTATAAAAAACATTCCGAGTAGCATTATTTGTCATTTCCCAAAGCTAGAAACAACCAAAATATCCTTGAACAGAAATAAACTGTGGTGTTTGTAATAGCTAAAACTTGGAAACAGCCCAAATGTCCATCAACTGGAGACTGAATAAAGAAAATGTGGGGTTTTTTAATAAAATAGAGTACTACTCAGCCATCAAAAATGAGAAATTAGAGACATTTATTGCTAAATGGATGCACATTGAGGCGATACTCTTAAGTGAAATAAATAGGACACACATGTGTAAATACCAAATAGTTTCTCTGGTTTGAGAAACTGAAAGTGTAAATAAGGACTAAAAGGTATAATAGATAATGTGAAATAGGAAGAAAAGGGGCAAAGGGGAGGGGGAAGTGGGAAGGGTAGGGGAAAGGAAAGAAGGGAATGGAATTAACGTGAGAAAATGAAAAAATGGAAACAAAGTCTTTGTAAATAGGGAGGGATGGAGGGGTTGAAGGGAGGGCAGGGGAAGGGGGAAAAAATAAGAACCAAGAGAGTATGTAAAGGTGCATGTCTCCAATGATGAATGTCATTATGTTGTACACCTAAAATGTACCAATAAAAGGATATACAAAAAAAAAAAAGAAATAAACTGTGGTACCTCCAGACAATGGAATACACCTCAGCAATAATAAAAAATAAAAATCTTATGGATACACCAATAACGTGGATGATTCTTCAAGGTATTATACTGTGTGAATGAATCCCAGATCAATAAGTTACATATTATGGGTTCACTTACATAACATTGCAAAAGTTAATTGTATCAACTTGTTTAACTTGAGAGACACTCCTTGAGAATAGTAAAGCACACTTTTGGGTATGCCTGAGTAGGTCATAGTGGTGTGATCTTGGGGACTATATCTGGTTCCTGCTCCCTTCCTTCCTGGCATCCTGCTCCTCAGATGCCATGAACTAAGTAGCTTTGCTCCACCACTCCCTTCCACCATAATTTTTTGCCTTGAAACCAGCTGACCATGGACTGAAACCTTTGAAACCATGAGCCAAATAAACCTCTATTTCTTTAAATTGTGGGTAGCAGATGATTTGTCCCAACAGCCAGAAAGCTGATCAATGCAGACAATCATAAAAAGATACAGCTATGGTGTTGAAGAACTCAGTGATTGCCAGAGGCTGGGTTGGGATGAGGGTGTGACTATAGCCTAAGGGAATTTTTTAGTATGATGGAACTGTTCTGTGACTAATTGTGGCAGTGGTATCACTAGTCTATTCCTGTATTAAAATTCATAGAACTATACAGTAAGGACAGGGGAACCAATTTTACTGTATGATCATTTCAAAATAAATGAAAAGAGATATATCTGATTTCACAAAGATAAACTTCATGGCCTGATCTACCTTATGATAACTTTCTGTACAAAATGAGAGGATTTCTGTTTTTAAAATCATGTGGCTAGCAGCCCCTGACTTAATCTCTCTGACTCATTCTGAGATATGGCAAAGAGAGAAAAATCATAAAACTTACTATAACCCCAAGGACAAGGACTAACAACCTCAATGACAGAAAGGATTTGCATATGACCAAGGGAACTGAGTTGAGAATGAAATTTGTGTTAAACACCCCTCAAAATAGGTGGAAAGATCTTTTATCTAATCCCTCTGTCTCTTGGTCCTGTCTCTGAAAATAAGAAAACTGAGCAGCAATTTCTTTGCTGTGTTGAAGAACTATTCAACAGAGTAATTGTTTCCACTTCTCATTTCCAGGAAGATACCACCATGCTCAAAATCACCTGCCTAGCAATGAGGAAGCCACTAGTTCTAATGCATAGGGTCAGGAAGAGCAAGTGTAGATGTAGGAGAGGGGCAAGAAGGACCCAGTAGATGTTCCTTTGGGGTTTTCTGGTATTCTGCACTTGCTCTTTTCAGTGTGTCAGAGAATCTTGCAGAAAGGAGGAGGGACACTCATCCTATTTTAGAAGAGCTGCACTAGATTAGTTCATCTCTGGAAATTGCTCTCCAAGGTGTATAGTGGCTCTCAGATAGGGGACCTAAGAAGTAGACATGACCAATACCTCCCAGATGGATGATGAGGCAAGATCAAGGATGCCTTGTTTACAACCTTGATTCCAGCACCTAGTAATTGTGTGATCTAGAGAAAGTCATTTACCTTTTTCATGATTTCAATTCCTCATATTTGTAAAAGAAATAGGAGTATCTATTTCATGGTGAGTTAATATTAAATCTAGTAGCAGTAAATTTTCTTTCACTTTGTACTATTTTCCCCATTGTATTTACTTTTTCCTATCTACTCATCTTTAAATGAGAAGAGACTAAAGGTGTACATGACCACAATCATCAACATTTATATGGTCCAGTGCTGCAACAAGTTACCTTGTAATCAATTTACAGAACTTTTTGACAGAAACTATGTACTCCAGAATAGAACAACGTCTTTAAGGTGAAGGGAAAAAAGAACTGTCAGCCTTGAAGTCTGTAACCAGCAAAGATATCTTCAAAATTAAGGTGAAATATAGACTTTTTCAGACCAACACAGTTAGGAGAATTTATTGCTGACAGGTTTATAAGATCCAAAGAACTTCTTTTAACAAGGAATATTCTTCAGGCAAAAAAAAAAAAAAGTAATCACACCAGATGGAAATTTAAATTTACAAAGAATTGAAGAATATTAGGTTGGCAAGTATGTGGATAAATAAATAAGACATTTTTCTGCTTTTTAATCTTTTAAAAATATAATTTACTGCTCAAAACAAAAATAAAAATGTATTGTGGGACTTGCAATGTGTTGTGGGGCTTATGATATAGAATTAAAGTGTCTGACAGCTATAGGGCATACTGAAAAGGGCAAAATACAGAAAGTATACTATTGTAGGAACCTTACATTCCTTATGAAGTAGTCTAATATTATCTGAAGAGAGACTACAATAAGCTGCAGATGTATATTAGAAACCCTAGAACAACCACAACAAAAATAAGATGAAAGGATATAGCTAATAAGTATATTGTAGAGATAAAATGAAACAAAGAATAATTTTTAAAAAGCAGGAAAAAGAGAGAAAGAAGAAAACATTAGGCAAGACAGAAAATGGCAGCTTTGAACCTAATCATATGAGTAATTACATAAAATATAAATGTTCTATAAAACTCCAACTAAAACATTGAGGCTGGCTAAAGAGCAAGACCCAAGTTCATACTATCTAATAAGAAGCATTTTGAATACAGTGATACAGACAGATTAAAAATATAAGAATATAAGCATATAAAAATACCTAGAAAATGCTAATCAAATAGAAAAGTTGCTATATTAATATCAGATAAAGCAGACTTTAAAACAAGGCATATTAGCAAAGATAAGATAATGATAAAAGAATCAATATGCCAAGTTCATATAACAGTCCTAAATGCATATTTACTTAACAACAGAGCTTCAAAATATGTGAAATAAAAATGACTGAAATGGAAAGAGAAATAGGCAATATGATTATATAGTCAGAAACAAACAATGAAAAACTAAGAGTTATTAGAACAATAGGATTCAATGAGGGAGACTGAAAAAAATTACATTTCAACAACTTTCATGTACAGTATCAGCAGCCAATTATAAAATGTAAATAAAAAGAAAATTCTACTCATGAAACAGTGAAAATGTTTTGAATTCCAGAAAAATCATAAAGTCCTCAATGAAAATAATAATAATAAAAAAAATCTTCCCTGAGAAATTTTTTTAAGTGAATGTGAATAGTCACTAAAAGATGCCCCTTGCTGTCTCCTTACAAACTTGGTCAAGTCTGAGAACCTTAAATCCTTATAAAACTATATGGAATCACATAACTTTCCAAATTCCTGCAGGAAATTTCTAGTATTAAAAAGAGATGCAGAACTCATCCATTAAAGAGCACATCACCCAGAAAAGTTCGTGACACACAGAAGCTCTCAGATAATATTGGATAGGGGTCGGGGATTTAGCTCAGTGGTGCCACACCGCCTGCCTTGCAAGCACAAGGTCCTGAGTTCAATTCCCAATGCAGCAAAAAAATAAAATAAAATAATAATAATAATAATATTGGATAGACAGATGCGTGGATGGGTAGATGAAAGAAAGAAATGAATGAACCTCTAAACAACTTATCGAACTATGTCCATCTCTCTTAAAACTGACTCATGTTCAAAACAAGTGTTGTGAGCTTTAGGCACAGAGAAAGTTGAACTGACAAATTGTGTCCTCCACTTGATTTAAAGGCACTTCTCATATCAATCCAAGTCCCACCCTGGCAAAAGAGAGAATAGGTAGAGATATATTTTCATTGTTTCACAGAGATACGTGTATTACATTGAGGCCTTATTTTTTGTCACTCTGAACTGTCCTATACTTTATCAAAAGACTTGTGAGTTTTCATTGCCATGGACTGTGTTTGGTGCTTCATACTTTTTCATGTTTAGTTTTACATTTGGACATGAAGGTAACCTGAATGTAGGAATCGTGTTCCTGAGCTGCTCTTAAAATATCTTGAAAAAGTCTTAATGCAGTGAGAGAAAGGAGATTCGCAAAAATTTCCACCAGTTATTCAACATTGTATTTAACGTTATCATATGCTGGGAATACAACCGGAAAATTTCCTAATCTCCTGGATTTTCCATTCAAGTATGGGGAAATAAACAATCAACGAGCAAATAAATAAATGAATGAAACATATAATGATAAAAATTGCATAACCACTAATAAAGTAATGAAATCTAACTAGAGATTTAATTTAGCAACATATTTTTTCCCTAATGTGTTCTCAAGCTTGTATCTATAATGAGTGCTTTTTTCCTCTATTGTTTTCGTTTTCTAATTTCTGGGAAAGTTAGTATAATCATCACCTTTCAGCTGCTGGGGTAAAATACCTGACATACATAATTTAAAGGAAGAAAGGTTTATTTTAGCTCAAGATTTCAGAGGTTTCAGTTCATGGTAGGCTTGCACCATTGCTTTAGGCCATGGAACAGAAACATTATGATGAAGGGCATCAAGGAAGAAAGCTTTTCACTTCCTGATAGCTGAGATGCCAGGTAAGCAAGAGCACCAGAGGAAGGGGCTGAGGAACAAGTATAATCCACAAGGTCACAACCCCATGATCCACTCCTTCCAACCAGGGCCCACCTCTTGTTTCCATCCTCCTAATAATGCCATCAAATTATGATCTCATCATCCATTAATGAAATTGGAGCCCTCATGATCATCATCTCTGGAAATACTCACACACCCAAAAAAGTGTGCTTCACTGATTTCCTAGGGATTTCTCAACCCAATCAATTTGACAATCAAAATTAACCATCACATTAACTATTACTAAATGTTTTTATAAAGAGACTCCTATTTTGGGGTCAACTCATACTATCATTTGTCTTCTTTGTGTGTCTCATTCAGTGACTCTCAAAACACAAAAATATTCTGGAACAATCTGCCATTTCTATTTTAACAAGGAAATATATCTAAAAGTTCATGGGCTTCAGAATTGGAGAAGAATACTTCCAGCTCCCCTAGTTCATTCAATGTCAGTACTACTGTGAGGATTGGTCAGCTGGATGAGTGGGAACCAGTACACTGTTTCAGTTCTCCAGAAAACTTCACTACAATTTCCAACAACCTCGGAGTGGCATGGCAATATTGATTTTATCTAAAGGGAATTACTCTTAATAACATTTTCTTCTAAATCACACTGGAAGATGCTATTTTATTTAACCAAATGGCGTTGATTAAAAGGTTGAAAGGAATGCTAAGTGAGCTGCTTTGTTTACTAGTGGAAACAATTTTTTTTAGTGCTAGGCTTCCATCTCTGTAAATTAATATTCTTTTCCCTGTGCCTCATTGACGGCTGGTGAATTATGCAGATATGTTTCCTGTAAGAAATTAGATAATTGTCTCCACACTTCTTATAACAAGAGATTGTAAATAATGGAAAATTACATTTTGATTCAAAATATTGCACTCAATCTAGGTCACCTAAATTCCAATGTTTAACCTTTAAAACCAACTCTATAAAATCAAGTTATATTTGTAAGTACATGATTTTTCTAGAGAAATTAAGTCATTTGGGTATAACCTTTAATAGGAAAGTGATTTTAGGCCATTCTAGAAGCCCATCACGTCAACAGTCACCTTTTTCTCTACTACCAGTACTAGCACCTTCAAGGGAGAGTCATTTCGTCCTGATACCATAAATAGAAATAAACATAAATTTCGTTTATCAATTCACACAGTCTGTCACAATATTATTGCACAATAGGGGTATCTGTATGTGAATACAGTTTAAAAGTCAGACCTCCCCACTGCGTGACTATTTAACAAACAAAAAAATCAATGTAAACCAAATGACTCAAAGTAGTTCACAATTAATCCAAAAACTTGCTTATACCCTTTTCCCCACAAAGGATGCATTTTTAAATGCAAATTGTTCAATACTGTAATTGTTTCAAGAGCATTTCTGATTAGCAGTCTTAATAACGTGCTAGTGCCTTTTCGCCCCAATTCCCAGGATTTTGTATTATGTGTCAGTATGACTCAAGAGAAAGCCCAAACCCTAGTCCCACCGGACTATGCAACCTAAGGCTGTAAACCAGTCGTTCTCAGCTCCACCCTGTCTCACTTGACCCCTGTCTCCCTAGAGCAGGAAAGCAACTCGACTGAGCTCAGCAGTGAGGGAATGAAGTGCATCGATTGCTCATGATTATTAGCTGGAGTGGGATGAGCCTCCTCCTTATTATGCAGATTAGCAGAGCTCTCAGTCCCAGCATATTGTGCAGATGCGGGCTAGCAGCTGCTCCTACAGATGGCAAGTACACAACTCCATTAGGATGGATCTATTGTCTGCTCCTGGCTCACGGAGAGGCTGGGGCACGTTAGACAAAAAGAAATTGTTTCACGGCGAGATGTAAAGGCGCACACACACTCTTACAACTCTGCACCCAGGAGACTCTTTACACAGCAGGGCTGACAGCACTCAAATTAGAAATCTACCCTAAATAAGGACTTTCGTATGTCACAATTAAGCGTGTGTATTTTTTGAAGCAGATTAACCATTAAAATTGAGTGGCATAATTCAAATTCTGCAATGCTACACTATTAAATATTCAGATTAAAAACAAATCCTAAGAGATTCATTCAGAAATTTCCACTATGTTTAGCTCTTCTGGGACCTTGTATTTTGTTAGCCCCCTTTTAAAGAGGCAAGTTGATTTCTGTAACATCAAAATGTGATAAGGAACTAAGTTCCCCCATTAATGTGTTTGCTTTAGGATAGTTTGTCCTTTTAGAATTATTGGTTATTATAAAAAGCATAAATGCAATTAATTTAAATTAGTCTGGAGTAAGAATATATACATGAGAATCCTTTTTAAATAAAGAGCTTTTAAAGCTTTAGTAACTAAATAATATTGCTGCGTGATATTGGAGCTGGTATAAAATATGTTGATTGCTAACTAGCTGAAGACACTGAACTGTGTAAAGGGTAGGTTAGATTCGGTTTTGTTTTAACTTATGTTTGCCTAGTTTGTCAAAAGTTTAACCATAGAAATCATTACTGGTCAAGAGAGTCTAAAGGAACTGGAACTTTCAGAAGAAAGGGAAAGAATTGTCAGGATGTTACAAGGAGTATAATTTAAACTTCTCATCAAAATAAACATACAATGCTAAGTATGGTCAATAAGAGCTTAAAAGATTCAAGCTTGGGAGTCGACTGACTGTACAATAGAGAGGAAAAAAAAATGATAACCTACTCAATTCTCAGTCTAGCCACCTTGGACAGCCAAAGAAAATAATGGGAAGGCATATCAAAAAGATATCTGTTATAGAATCAGAGTTAATACAATATAAATTAAAGGAAAAGAAGCAAGGGGGAAATGTCAATGTAGAGTCATGTTTTCCAAACTTCTTTACTATTACCCATGTAAAGAAACAGAGCTTCCATCATAGCCCAGCCCACAAATATGTGTGTATGTACAAGTTTTACGAAACTTACCCTTTCAATTCATGATGTACTCCCGCCCGTGTTTTTCTATTTTATTTTATTTCTATTTTCTCATGCCATCCATGACATTAAATGTATTTCACAACTATTTTCAAGACTTACAGTTTGAATAGAATGTGGATAAGTAGCTAATACTGAAAAGGAAATAGATTGTGTGAATGCCAACATCAATGTGAAAGGCAACATTTACTCTCCTCTAAATGGTCAGTCTATGACAGAACTTTACAGGGTTTTGTAGGGAGGCAGAATCACAAAGAACTCATCTCCTTCACCAGAGTGAACCACAGAGTAAATGGCTATGGCTGAAAGAAGCACCAGGACTGGATGGAACAGGTTTCAGGATAGTCCCAGGGAGAAATGTGGCCTTGGAAGTCATTCATGTTCAGTGTCTGTAAATTCGAAAATAACCTAAAGCAGATGCCCCCTAGGAGATGAGTTAAATTCTAAAAAAGATGTGTAAGGCAATGCAGAATTTGTAAGGTGAAACCCAAGGCTGAAAATAGATTCCTCTTCTGAAGAAGATCTAAACCCTTGCAGAAGGGCAGCCCAAATATAACCAAGATCTATGAAATCACAAGGCTTCCAGAGAAGCCCAATCACCACATGTCAGAAATACAGTAGGCATAAACTCTGTGACTGTGTTAGCCAGGAATTCAGTGGCACAGTGAGAGCATACAATTATAAAATAGCAAGTTTAAACTGATTGAAATGATGGTTCTTCAAAGTGAATGTTTTGTCAATTCATTAAAATTGAACCTAAAGTTCAGCTGGTCCTGTAAATCCATTTCAGTTCAACACATTTTTTTTTGGCAGAATCCCTGAGAATCCAGGAATTTGTCCTGTTCTATTTACTGCTGTATCCAGGGTACACTGTACAGTGTCATCCAAGTAGGTGCAGAGCTGATGGATGCATGTGTCCACACATAAAATAGTGCACATGGAATAACAGACATGTAAATGAATAATTACATTACAGTAAAAGAATTTTAAAACTTCAACCATATACACTAGAGGGTTAATAGAGAAAAATGTATTGGGGAGTCAGGAGCCCAACCACTTTTGAGATGGTTTTAAAGGATAAACAACAGAAGGATGGACATTCTAAGGGAAAAAAACAATAGAAGGCACAAGACATAAAACAGTAGCCCAACTGCAAATGATATTTTGTAACCAGAAAATAAGCATCTCACACCTGGGGAGCTTGGAGTTTGGGGCAGGGAGCAGACAGACACCCAGTTAGAAGAGAAAGCCTCTGAGGATTTAGCTCAGTGGTTCCATCGCCTGCCTCGCAAGCACAAGGACCCAAGTTGGATCCCCAGTACCAAAAAAAAAAGAAAAGAAAAGAAAGCCACCGTCAGGTTACAGGGCCTTGACTATGTCATGCCTAAGAGGAGCCTGAACTTGTGAACACCTTGTGATAGTGTTTTCAGTGGATGGGAGACATAGTCAAATTTGATTCACATTTTCTGGGTTACATGAGCAGAGCCCACTAAGTTATTTACTACAGGCCTTTCAAATAGCCTTGCTGTCCTTTCTGGCAGTTGCCAAACCATGGTACCAGCTTCTCCTCCCTGTTGTCTGATCTTTTATAGCTAATAGCACTCGTTCTCCTACTGGACAAGTCAGGACATCCTTTCTGAACCTTAAATTCCAGAGTCTGTGCAAGATCTCCATGTGTCCAAGATGCACAGTACTGTTTGACTTCTCTTTCCTACAGTCCAAGGCTGCTTGAATGCAGACCATGGACTAATGAGCATGTTGACCATTAGGGCAGGTCTAAAACCTCCCCTAGTTTCAGTTCACAGATGAATTTTCAGTGTCAGTAGAGCATTTGTTATGATTTGCTCGATCTAGCAGCTCTTATTGCTGACTTCTCCAAATCCCTCTGGTCGCCTCTGTTCACACACTTTCTGTATCACCCAGGGCCCTTCCCATTCCCTATTTCTATCTATCAAAATCCTTTCCCCTCCCCACTTAATCACATTCATTCTTATTTGATACCAGGATATGAGTAGATCAACATCCCCTAGGGACTGCAGTCTTTGAGGGTAGGAACTGGGAGTGATTTGCCTTTCATCCACTCCCATCCAAATGTAAGTGGGAGAATACATGAGAATAAATGAAATAGCATGTGAAATCCCTGTATGTGATGCAAATTACTATGAAAGTGATAGCTGTTATAAAATGATTTCATATCTCTCTTTTACACACACACACATGCGTGTGCGAGGCAAGAGAATATTTTTCAATAGAGTTGTCTATCCACTGATAGCATCTTCCCCACAAGAGCACTGGGTGCACACTAGCATCCTCCCTATCTCCCTCTGTTATTCTTCCCAAAACTCTTCTTGCATTTTTGATTCTTACCCCTCTTTCCTCACCCCAGGATTTTGGCTAACAGCCTGCACCATTCAGAATAGAGCTTGGCACAATCCAAACACATGTCCTCGTCCCATGGTTTGCCTTTATGGATGGATGTAATTAGAGTCAGCACATTCAAATTCATAACATCTATTTTGGGCCCTCTGTTGAAACAGGTTAACAATAAGCTGGGCTGAACTGTGGCTGTCCTGTTGATTGAAGCACATCCTTTTCAGTTTGGCAGTCTCCGCCGTGCCCTAGCGTCTCCTTGGGACCCAGCCAAGAGTCCTGCCATTTATTAATATGCCCCTCCTGTCATTTTCTTACTGTAGAGGTATATTTCTTTGCTCTCATATCTCTGCCAAAAGTGGGAAAAACAGACTGGGAAGGCTGTGTGATCTTTCTTAGAACCATGACATTCATTTATGCTCTGTTATGGGAGCCCTGAACATTCAACATTCTGATCCCTGATACAGAGTCGGTGTTGGTGCCAATTTGATCAAGGATACATGACCACCATGAATGACATGATATAAAGGATTTATTACGCAACTGAGGGGCATGAGGAAGAAGTTTGCAGAAAAGTAGTAGTGAGGCTGTAATCTACTACTCTTAGTGAATAGGTGGCAAACAGGAAGAAAATTTGGACATGAAACAGGACTGAGAAAAGACCAATTAGAACTAGAGGAAGGAGACAGGTATGATGGGGCTGGGAGGCTGAGGCAGGAGAATCATCACCAGTTGGAGGTCAGCCTATGCTATGTAGTGAGTTCAAGGCCAGCCTGAACTATATAGCAAGACCTTGTCTCCAAAATAAAAGCCTCTATTTGTCTCTCTTTACCTCCACCCCTGACGATGCAGGAAGCTGGTGTCCTTTCCAAGGAGCTGCACGGGGCCTCTCCAAGCCTCAGAGAAGCTGAAGGAAGACTTCTAGCAGCAGCTTCAGGAGCCACAAGCACAGCCTTTCACAGCCAGGTGAACCAGAGATCATGTTCATGAGCTGCAAGAAAGCCGGCAAGCCTGGAGCCCTACACTGACTTGCACGGCATAGTAGTTGCTGCTTCAAGTCTGCCTCCCAAATTTAGGATAAATTTCTCTTGTCGCAGACCCTGACCAAGAGCCATTCAGAGAAGGGAACTCTGGGAAATGAAGTTTCTCCTTAGCTAAGTGACCCAGTACAAATCCACTGCTGTAGACACTGGTACAATTCGGGTGTTATCACATCAAGCACTATCAGTTTAACTGTACTTCCTCTGAGCAAATACATTTAATCTAGTAATAGAAGAGAGAGAAAATACAGCTTAGAGAATGTACAGATATATTTTAACTATGCTATTTCACCACTATGACCCAGCACAGTACCTTGTACAGAGTCAATGTTTTATGTTTTAGTGAATTAGGTCAGCTAGGCCTGATTATCTACTTAAGAAACATACATAAGTTGATATTCATCCTAGGGAAAAGAACAGCAATATAATAAAACTTCTTTTGGTTCTATGAATATTGTTTCATGGTACTATAGCTTTACTTTTAACCAATAATGGTGTTTTTGTATCAAATGTACACCTAGACTTCACATGTTTTCCATTTTAAACATAAAGATGATCTTCATATAGCACCTCTCTGTCAAGAAATAAATCCTTAATTAAGCAAATTATTTGGATTAAGAATAGAGATATAAACAAAAGGCCAATTAAATACATCATGGAGATTAATCATAGTCCATTTAACAGAATTATACATCAACTATTTTGCAAATCTCTTATTTATAAAAATAAATAGGAAATTTTAAAAAGATTAACCAAATTAATCTGAAAATTTGATCCTCATTTCTTCAGATAATCAAAAGGCTTCATAATTTTATGAGAAATGCTGAAAAAGAAATCAAATGTGAAAATAAATAGTACAATGTCATCTAGATTTTATCTTTGTTCGATAAAATAGACTTCTCACCAGTTCCCAGTTTTACAAAGCCTAATCTCTAGATTAAATCTCTTATTCCAAATCACTTTTAGTGGATCCACTTCACTGATACAGATATGTAGTACCAGGGATTCAAAATCAAATGCATCAGGAAACAAACAGAAAAATCCTGCCACTTACTAGGTTAATATATCTTATTTAGAAGTATCACCATGCTGACCATTGATAATTAGGAGCTTTTAGAAATAAACTTGATTTTTAATCATTGTTACTAAATAATGTATTCTTAATTTAACCTGAGTATACTTTCTTTTAGTAAAAGTTAATCAGAAATTTTCCATAAACCTTATGATGAACATTAGAAATTAAAAAGTGCACTGTTTTAGTAACATATTTAGCTCAGAAATATAGAAGTTTTTAAAGAATCATACTCCTTTATTTGTCTTTCCAGGATAAATATTATGTCCCCAGTCCTTGAACACCCTCAGAACTGGAAAAGATCTCAAATTAGGATGCATACTTCTTGAACCTAATTTCCTCAAAATGTATAAATCTAAGACTTTCCAGAAAGGCCCTCCCTCTTTCCAGAAGCTGCTAAGAAGAAAGCTCATTATTTCCCAGAACGCTGAGGAATGCCACTGTCCCCTTTTAACACACTTTGCCAGCAAGTGTACACCAAGCCACCCAGAAGTTATGGAGTTTAAAATGGCCATTCCTCCTTAAGTCAGTTAAATTTGAAGAATAATTCATCAGTGTAATCATGTTTAAACATCACATATTTTGCATAGTGAATTATTTATTGAATAAATGAATAAACTTTTCCAACAAAACTATGTACCCATACATATACATTGAAAATCTACTTCAGGTTGCTTTTAAAATCTATTCTAGTACTGGCAAAGAAACAGACCTGAGGATCAGTGGAATAGATTAGAAGATGCAGAAACAACTCCAGACACACTCAGCCACCTCATCTTTGACAAAGGAGCCAACCACTATCATTGGAGGAAAGATAGCCTATTTAATAAATGGTGTTGGAAAAACTGGATTTCAACCTGCCAAAGATTAAAACTAGACCCATACCTATCACCATGCACTAAACTAAGATCAAAGTGGACTAAAGAGCTAAATATCAGCTGGGGATTTAGCTCAGTGGTTTCACTGCCGGCTGCACAAGCACAAGGACCCAAGTTTGATCCCCGGTACTCCAAAAAAAAAAAAATCTTAAAGAGCTAAATATCAAGACAGAAACAGTAAACTTCCTGGAAGATAAGTTAGGTAGACTCTCAATGACATTGGCATAGGAAAAGACTCTATGAACAAAACTTCAGTAGCACAGGACCTAGCACAAAGAATCAACAACTGGGACTTCATCTTATTAAAAAGCTTCTGCACTGCAAGAGAAACTACCAACAGAGCTAAGAGACAACCTACAATATGGGAAGAAATTTTTAGCAGTTGTACCTCAGACAGAGGTCTACTATCTAGAATATATAAAGAACTGAAAAAAATCAGACCCCCCAAATTCAAAGACCCAATTCAAAAATGGGCATCCGAAATGAACAGACATTTCTCAGACAAAGAAGTAAAACAGCAAATAAATATATGAAAAAATGTTCAACATCACTGGTCATTTGAGAGATACAGATGAAAACAACACTGAGATTCCACCTCACCCCACAAAGAATGGCTGCTATCAAGAAATCAACCAAAAACAAATGCTGGCATGGGCCAGGGATTTAGCTCAGTGGTTTCGCCGCCTGCTACGCAAGCGCAAGGACCCGAGTTCGATCCCCGGTACCAACAAACAAACAAACAAACAAAAAAACAAATGCTGGCAGGGGTGTGGAGAGAAAGGAACCCTTCTCCATTGTTGGTGGGAGTGCAGACTGGTGCAACCACTGTGGAAATCCACATGGAGATACCTCAAAGAATTAGGACTAGAGGTCCCATTTGACCCAGCTATTCCCCTACTGGATATCTTCCCCAAAGAATTAAAAGAATCATACCACAGCAATATATGTGCACCTATGTTTATAGCGGCACAGTTTGTAATAGCTAAGGTTTGGAAACAGTCCAAGAGCCCATCAACTGGAAACTGGATAAAGAAGATGTGTTTTTTTTATAAAATGGAGTACTACTCAGCCATAAAGAATGAGAAACTAGAGTCATTTATAGCTAAATGGATGCATATTGAGGCCATACTCTTAAGTGAAATAAATAGGACACACATGTGTAAATGTCAAATAGTATCTCTAGTGTGAGAAACTGAGAGTGTAAATAAGGATGAAAATGATTAAAACAAATAATTGATAATTTGAAATAGGAAAATGTCCAAAGGTGGAGGGGTGGCAGGAGGGGAAGGGGAAAGGGAAGAGAGGAAAGGAAAAATTATGAGAAAGAAAAAAAAATGGAAACAAAGTCTATGTAAATAGGGAAGGGTGGATGGGGTGAAGGACGCACAGGTAATGGGGAAAAAAATAAGAACTAAGATACAGCATGTTCAGGTACAAGCACCCAATGATAAATGTAAACGTATTGTATAGCTAAAATGTACCAATTAATATATAAATAAATAAATAAATAATCCATTCTAGGCCTGTTATGAAAGATTCCCAAGCATCATTTATTATTCTGGTTTTCAAAACCCATTAATGAGTATTTACAGTCTGAAATAAATCCAATTTTACAATATGCTATTGTTTGAAAAGATTACAGTCCAAACACAAAACTCTCTAAATTACTCAAGTTTACAGGTAAGAAATTGAAAAGGAATGAGAGAGTTCTTCAGTTTGGGAAATGGAAGTAGGAATAAACCATTATGGAGTGATTGGTGCCAGTGGTGACTATTTCATGTGTTGTTAAGCCCACATTTGCTGATAGATTTTTCTCAAATTCAATGTGATATTCAGGGAATAAATGAGATTAATATGTGTACCTACATGTAGAAACATGTACATCTGTTTTAAAAACTTAGACTAGGTGAGAGATGGTCCTGTGATGGTGCTATTTGGGCATTTTTAGTGCTTGCTAGCAAATAGCTCACCAACTGCTGTGGTTCTTTAGATAGCACAGTGACTTGGGTAGCAGATGTCAAATCCTCCTATGTAGCAGTGACATCAAGTACATGAACAGAGGTATTAATTCGAAATGTGTGTGTGACATGAAGAAGGGACAATGGAAATTCCATTAAGATGGTCTTTCTTGTTCTCTTTCACGAGTTCTCTCTCTCTCTCTCTCTCATGCGTGCCCACATGCGTGCACACACACACACACACACACACACACACACCCCATATATGGCCCTTGGGCAGTATGTGCTCTAATGGAGCACTAACCTCTAGCATGACTTGGTAGCTGCTTTTGCTCTGTGACAGTTTCTCTGTCACATACGCTATCACCAGCCTGACACATGTATGCCATCCGCCTTAATAACCCAGGGAGGTCTTGGGTCAGAGGTTCCTCTCAAATGACTGACAGCCAAGGAGGCACCATACCTGCGACAGAACCGTCAGCTGGAGTGAAAAGACAGGGCCTCGTGGGGAATTCCTTTCCCTACCAACAAGGAACCTTCACTCAGCATGACCTGCCTTGGAGGAAGCTTCAGACGAGGTGCTTTCTTTTCCACTTCAATCCTGCCTGGAAACAAGCTCTCTCAGCCACTGCAATGCTGTAAATCAGTTTCCAAATAGAAATCACTATGCAAAATATGCATAAACAAGATGGGTAAGGAGATGACAAGTTGCCCGCCCTGCCTCCTATCATGTGGGGTCTTCTTTTTTCTCTCCCACAAAGCTCCAAAAGGTTAAAGGAGGACTCACACACACAGAATCATGAGACTGGAGGTGACCTCAGGAGATTGTTCAGGCCTGCATCTGGCATTACCCACAAGCTCAACTCTTCTTGCTCTCTTGGCATACTGGGTTGTTATTTCAATGCCAATCACCACCAATTTCTCTCTCTCTCTCTCTCTCTCTCTCAATAGGCCTTAACTCTTAATTGTATGTTCATTTGGTATCCACTGTTTCTTTCTGGTCTTAGTAGGCAGAGGGATTTTTAATTAGACCTGTCATCCTTTATTCCCTCACCCAGCCCCCCGGCTTAGTCAAGGCATCTAAATTGTTTTTGTGTTTTTTTTAATTCTTTACTTCCAGTTAAAATTAAGTGCTGTGTGTGCTGGCCCAGGTTCCTAAACAGATTGTGAGTGTTAAAGCTATCTCTGCATTACATGAGCCATCTTGAATCTCATCATTCGAAAAGGATCAGCAGTTGGTTAACAGAGAGAAAGGATCAATCTGCAGAAGCAAAGCCCACAAAAGGCCAGAGCTAAAGAGTCTTTCTGTCACATGCTGATTCTGCTGTGTTTGATGGCCTACAGGTCCCACCCAGGGCATGTCAGGATGGTTCCATAGCAATGGATAGATGTCAGAATGCATCAGATTGGTGCCATGATGGTGAGAATCAATGGGCAAGAAGACTTGCTAAAAATAACAATGAGAAATCTTTCCTCTCTGTATTTTTGGAGCTGGCAGAAAGAAGAGAAGAGATACAGATAAGACTCTGTGCTAAGTGAAAGAAGCCAGGCACAAATGCCACATATTGCATGTTACATTTATATGAAATATTCAGAGTAGGCAAATCCATGGAGACAGATGGCAGATTCGTGACTGGCAGGGTACAGGGGCAGGGGAGGACAAAGGTGACTGCTATGGGTAAAGGGTTCCTTTGAAAGTGATAAAAATGTTCTGAAACTACATAGTGGAGATGGTTGTGCAACATTGTGCATTTATTAAGCATAACTAATGGTGAATTTTACATTACATATATTTTGCCACAATTTTTTAAAAGAATATGCCTGCAGTTATTAAGAAAGGGAAAATTTTCAGCTTCTCCTGCTTATAAGCTTATGTCAGAGAGAAGGGCCTTCCTGGGCCCCTTGGTATTTATGTCACAGGTACCCACTCACTTAGGTGAAAGAGCAACACAAATACAGACTAAATTCTAGTCTGCCCCCTCTACCTATGCGACTCTCAGTACCATTCCTGGGGTGATTATGGCATGTGTGGTTACATTAAGAACCCTGTATACTTCTTCTTTTGCAGTCCTCACAAGCTTAAACAGCAGAAGCTATTCCCTCCTCTGATTTCAGGTAAGGAGCATGAAACTTTGGGTCAGGGGGATCTCGCTATGTAGTCCAGGCTGACCTTAAACTCACTATGTAGCCCCAGCTGGCCTCAAATTCATAGTGATCCTCCTGCCTCAGCCTTCCAAGTGCTGGGATTACAGGCGTGTGCTAGGAGCCTGAAATTTAAAAGGGCTTATTAAATTGCTCAAAATCACACAGTGAGTAAGCACACAGTTCAGACTCTAGAAGCTCTAGCTTCTTCATGTCTAAAAAGAGAGGAATAATGGCTATCCTGCAAGATGGTCACTGGGACTAGAGAAGAGCAATGGAATGTCACTAACACTGGTGAACCTCACAAGACCCTCGTGGGGAAGCACCACTTGAGGTTCAAGAATTCTAGTGCAGAGGGAGATTCCACAGCCAGTTAGCAATAGGGCCATGACTGGAATCTCATCTGCCCCTCTTCCAATCTAACATGCGTCTGTGCCTGTATCACGTTCAGGACATGCCTAGGATAATGAGTCAACAATCAGTCAACATGACACCAAGTAGACTATCAGGAATCAATCCAATGGAGGTCTGGACAGAAATAGCCAACTTTTGGGGGGGAGAGCAGGACTCCAAACAACAGTGGGGAATGCAGTGGACTCTCTTCTGGTCCTGGAGGGGTTACCACTTCTACAGAAGAGTTCTGGAGAAGCAATGGTCTCTGGTGGCCTGGGTGCCCCCTCAATAGGACAGAGCCTGCTAACAGTGGTAATGATAATGATGGTGAGAACCATTATTTGTGCATGTACTCCAACCAGGCATCAGACAAAATGTGTCACATGTTTTCTCAAATACCTACAAATAAGTATAAAATACATATCATGGTCCCCATTTGCTGGGATAAAATCAGAGCCCAGGATCATACAGCTAGTAAAGGGCAAAGCTGGGATTCAAACCTAGGCCTGCATGAGTACAAAATCCTGGGTTTTTTTGTTTTTTTTTTGCTTAAATTCTTCTATTGGTACATTTTAGGTATACAATACTTTTACATTTATCATTGGATCCTTGTACCTGTACATGATGTATCTTGGTTATTTTTTCCCCATTACCTGTATAGGTAATGGGGAAAACCCTGGTTCTTGACTAATATGTTACTTCCCATGAGAGATATTACTAGCCATTTATTAGCTGTCATAGCTACTCCTGGTATTAATAGAAGTGGGCACAATAAATGTTAGTATCTCTACACATACTACTAACATTTGCCAAGGAGAAAAAAATAAGATGAAGGAGCCTACATCTAGCCCTGGCAGAATATGAAACAAAGAATTCTTCTGGGATATAAGGTCCTTCTCACTGCAGCCCATCACCAAAAGCAGAAACTAACACCCATCTCAATCCCAAAGGTGCCAGTCAGGATTGGGGCCTTCTCCCTTGCAGATAGATGCTCTGGTATCTGCTTAAACCAAGGTGTAAGCTTTTCAGACTTCTTAAACATATTTTTCTAGGTAGACTTGGTTCCAACAAGCTAGAGAGAGAACTTGTTCCATTCATAGGCCATAGTGGTGCTCTTGATATAACTAAAGGACTAAAGGCATAATTGGCTATATGAGGAATTTGTCTCTTAAAAACTTCATGGGTCATTCTTAGTAACAAGTATACAAAATAAACTCCAAAGATTCTCTTTACTAGTCTTACCTCAGTGATGTATAGCAGAGAGAACATTCAAGCTTTCTCACCAGATTCACTGTTTAGTCAACACACCAGCTTGTCTATGAACACTCCTATGAGAAAAGTATTTGTGACCAAATGTCATCCTAAAAGGCTGGAATTCATTATTGGATTTACTTATGTGAAAATTATATAACACTACAGACATTTGGGTGATGCAGATAACTGATGGGTATACTAACACATTTCATGGATTCCAAGATGTATCTTCTTGTTGTTGTGTTGTTATTGCTGCTGCTGCTGCACATTTTAACATCTCTGAAATCCAGATGTGTTCTATTGTCACCACCAGTCAGGTCGCAGTGCTGCCAGAGTTGGCATTGTCTGCTAATACAGGAGCAGCACAAGTCCCAGCATCAAAACTTGCAGAATGGATGTCAGGGACAAGGAAGAAATTCCAAGATAGCAGTGAAGTCATTCTTTAAAAGATGCTGTATCACCAAGGGCCTTGATGGTCCAGAAGAAAATACTAGGTAGAAAGACATGGTCGTACACAGCTCTGAGTTGAATAGTAATTCTTCAGAGTTGGAATCCAACTAGGAACGTCTAAGAATACCTTAACCAACTTGTTTTATTTACATTATATCTATGTGTATATATAATAGTCACATCTGCTTTTTAAAAACTTAAGGATCATCTAAGTAAAACCAGCTCTTTGAAGAAACTATTATATAAAAGAAACAAATTATCACTTAAAACTAGACAGCACTGGGGCGGACAATTTAGCTCAGTGGTAGACCATTTGTCTAGCAAACATGAGGCCCTGGGTTCAATCCTCAGTACCAAAAAAATTAAAAAACAAAAAAGCAAAAAAAAAACAACAAAAAACCTAGACAGCACTGTGACATAGTTCAGTTGACAGCATTTTTCCCCTTTCTTTGTGGTAAATAAAATAATTGTGCATCTTGAATCTAAAACCTCTTAGAGTCAATGGAATGCAATTTAAGTAATAAATATACCACAATGCAGTGAGTTTGCAGAAATAAAATAACTAAAACCTTAATTACTAAAAAGATAATAAAATTTTCTTTCATCCTAAAAACATCGGAATTTAAAATGCATACTGACATTTTTGTTTCAGATAATGCCCACTTTATCTGAAAAAAAGTAACAACTGAAAAAGGCATTATGAAGTGAATTATCTTAACACTTCTCAAATTCTAAACTTTTAATGGTGAGGAATTAAGGACAGTCTTAAAATCCTCAGAAAAGGAAAACAATATTGCAAAGCATTAAGCATTTCAACTTAAATAGAAACTGTGCCTCTTCCTACTCCTTTGATTTTTATTTGTAAAATAGATATTTCAACCACTATGTCATTGAATTGTTATGAGAATTGAATGGCTAACACATATAAAATCCTTAGTAAAAAGATCCACATGGTAGGAGCCAAATAATCCATAAATGTACTATTCTGATCACTATCTTTCTATGTCTTTTACATTCTGGCTCAGTGCTTAACAAATATTTGTTGAGTAAAAGGGTAAAACAAAAAGCTAATGTGTCATATTTCTATCATTTAAAAATTTCATTACTAGAAATTAATTATTTGAAAATATTATTTTAAAACATACAGAATAGCTTCCTCATAGACTTAAAAACAGACAGTTTTCAAAGGTTTTAAGAAGGAATAGAGATAAAACAAGTAATCTCATTGCGATACCCCTAAAAGGCTTAATGGTTCAGTACAATCAACAAAAAGACACAGCCTGATTTTCTTAACATTGGGGTGGAGCGCGCTGGAGTAGAGGGGAAGAAAAAGAGGAAACTGCAGTTAGTTATGATCTACAATTCAATTTCAGTCTTTGAAGAAGCAGATTCTGTCCCCCTAGACGCACACACACACACACACACACACACTGTTTTTTTTAAGATCCTGAAAATGTTTAGTCAAATGGGTCTTAAATGTCAGCCCTCTGGTGGGGAAAGGAAAGGGCACCACACACAGATCTTTCCCCCATTTGATTCAAGCAAAATGTATAAGAAAACAGGCTCAAAATAGGGAATAATATAACTGTACTCCTTTCTTCTCCAAAAAAAGTTTTTATAAAAATCTTTGCCTCAAAAAAAAAAGAAAAATCTTTGCCTCAATTAAAATATAAGACATCCCTAAAGAAGGTTGTAGATTTTAGACTCTTATGATCAAGTTTTTAAAAATCCTAACAAAAAAGTATATATAGTACATGCTATTTCATAAATGTCGTACTTTTATATGGAAGGAGCACTTTTTGCAAATATCCTACATTTACATTTCAAACATGCCTTTAAAAAATATCTACCAGGCACTAAATCACAGATATAGAAACCCATAGCTTCTTAAGGAGGCAGCAAGGTCAAGTGAAGGGCTCTGGGCAGGAAGTCTGGAAAATTGCATCTCCTTTGAGCCATGCCCCAAGCCAGTTGGGTGGCCCTAAACCAGTCTCTTGACCTGTCTGGACCTCAGTTTCTTCATTTGAACTTAAGGATCTCTAAGTCCTTTCCAACACTAACATCCTTTGACCGTAATGTAGATTTTGCCCGAGGTGACCTTAGTGTTCATAGCAAGTGTAGGTAACAGTATTTATGATTCCTATCATCTCATGGTCTAAACTGATACTCTGCTTTACCTCTTTTTACATTTCAAAACATGCTACAGTCTTTTATTAGTGTGCAGATGAGTAGGTACATACACACACATGCATACATACACACCTTTCAAGGAATGAATAACAATCATGCTGTGAGAATTATATATAGCACAATATGTTGGACATAGTCATGTTCTTCGTGCTAATTATGAAACAGCAAATGGAGAAATCTCATGTCCTTCTCTTGTCTGCTGGGCCAACATTACCTTTCCTTCAAAGGTCAGTGTGGTTTTCATGCAAAACCTTTCCCCTGCATTCTGTGCTGACCAGAGGACTGTGACCCCCTTAAGCTCCTCAACAGCACAACCCCAAAGAAAAGGTGCCATTTAATTCTTAGCCTGAAACACAGCCATTTAGAAGGACACTAGTCACTGGGGTATTGTTAGTGCCTTGAAATGGCCAAGAGGGATTGCTGACTCTGCGAATAGCACTGGAAAGGCAGGAATTCTATTTGAATTACTAACATAACAGATGTTTGCTAGGATCCACTGTGCAGGCTGCACACAGTTATGCTAATTTGGCAGCACTTCTCTTCCAGTTAGCTCTGAGCCATTAGAGCACGCAGCTAGTAGGTCCTTCTGTCTAACTAATAATTGCCTATTATTGATATTAATTAACATTTTTTGCACCTTTCCTCAGTTTTGACCTAGTATCTGTTGGTAGTCTAATCACTGTGGCCTATTAAAAGTCAAAATACAGGGGCCTAATAGTAGTCATGAGCCATTTATCAAAAAGCAAACAAGGCCAATTAAACAGGCAGCCAGACAGTTGTCTTGATTTGCCGCTGACTGTTTCTTGATCACCATTATAAATTGCTAATAGGGCAGAAAGCGCTAAGCGGGGAGCATCTGTGGGGGGCTGGTTATTGCTCACTCCCCGCCTGGTGACAGGTGAGAGGGAGGCTAGTGATGGTCTTATTGATGTGAACTGCCCATCAGTTGGTAGTTATTGTTAAAGTTCATGATGCTACAGCTGATCCCATCCTGCTGAGAGTCAATCAAATTAATTAGAGCTAGAAATTCTTCTTTATTATTTTAGAGCACGGGTACAGAAAGAAGTCCTCTGATTTGGATCCAAAGGCAATGAAGAAAAAAAAATCTTCATGTAGTACAGTGTGGAAAAAAAATCAGATATTGCTTCTTCCATTATTTATAATAAGGGCTGTGGCTAAAGGTTTTTATAGGCACAGATCAAGAGATCATAATAGAAGCATATTGACAGATTTTTTTTCTGCAATACTCCAAGGAACTGGCTGTAGCAGGAAAATATATCAAAACCTTATCATCAGAGCTGAGATCTTCTGTGAAAAATCAATAAAGAGTTATACATGGTTTGAGTTTAAACAGTTCTCTGTAGTCATTTAAACATAGTGCATCTGTACAGCTTTTTACCTCTGGAGACCAAGGTAACCTAGCAACTGCAGGGCTTAAACCGATTAACTACAAATGAAGTACTGTATGCCTATCAAAGCAATTGTTCATCGTTGCCTTTGTTGCAGAGACTAAGCTAATTGAACATGATACAGTATGAAGATAATTAACACCCATGAGTTTGTTAATTGCCGGTTAGCATTACAACAGTCTCTTGGTTTCTTTTTAACTGTCTCCTTTGTAGCCTCTTCCCTTAAAATGGTGCAGGACCTGTTTAACTGGCAATGATATCTTGGAGTTTATTAACCCATTTCAAATTGACTTTAAAAAAATAAAAGCCCTGTCTTAATAAAGCATATTGCATGTGCTTGTTAAATGCAAGCTCCCACTTTGTCTATTTTCCTAAAATTAGGAATTTGTTTTACAGATACCATACAAACTATGTTTATTTTTTGTGCTAATTTATTTCAACCAATTTAGCCATTATAAATGCTCTCAGAAAAAAAAAGAAGAAGAAAACGGCTTTAGTGGTTCCCTTTATTACTCAGCTGCTCTGCTTTGGAGAGTGAGCGATAAATGTCTTTGAGGGTTGGAATATTAATTGAAGGCAGCATCTGGTCAGCAGCTGACCGGCTCTGGTTGTCCTGCTCCAACCAAGCAGGTGAGAAAGAACCTTTCCTGCTTCTACTTGCCAGCCTCTCATTTTCCCTCAGAGCTGTGGACTAAATGAACTCCCATTTTATCTCTGCTGGATCACTGCATAGATGCCAGAAAATCAATTGGGCAGGAAAATCTGTTAATCTAAAGTGAATTAAATCTAAGGAATCATTTAAAATAAAAATTTCAATCATTACCTTTTCGGAAAAGCACTTTTTCCCCTTCAAGTCTGTTTGCATGTGTCATGACAATACCCCGAAAGGCCCTAGCCAAGAGTAAATCAAAGTCAATAGAAGTTCTACCAAAGAACAATTTCCTGGGGGTGGGGGGATAGAGTGGCTGATTACAAGCTTAAGAGGAAATGGAAAACCCCAACCCTGTGTGGCCAGAAACAATTAACACCCTCAGGCCCAGGACATGTGTCGGACAACAAAGATGGCTTTTTCTCCTGTTGAGAAGGGACACCTTGACTCTGTCACAATTGTTTAACTTGGATTTTCCTAGATGGTCTTCTGTGTTTGTCAGTACTGTGTTGTAGTTAATACTTGCTGGTAAGCCAGTCCCGGGGGGCCACTTCTAGTGCCCAATTACAAGTTCTATCATCAATCATAAGTATTATTTATTCAATGAAATGAATTGCTAATTAATAACTGATGAGCATTATGGCCTTGAAGACTATAACACTATTAATTATGGTTGGCATGAAAGGGGTCTACCTGGCACATTTTCACCACAATTAGCCCCGGAAGCTTTCATGCAATAT
Source organism: Heterocephalus glaber (assembly GCF_053883595.1). NCBI lineage: Eukaryota > Metazoa > Chordata > Mammalia > Rodentia > Bathyergidae > Heterocephalus > Heterocephalus glaber. The sequence continues at coordinate 55,140,968 of NW_028258143.1, forward strand.
GTCTATTAAGATAACTCAAGAAAAGGCTGGCCTTCCTTGCTCTCCTACATAAAGACTAGCAAACCCAGCATCGTCTCTGGCTAGGACTCTATCAAACCAACCCCAGGGTAGCAACAAGAGAACCCTCGCTCCACACTCCCAGCCCTGTTCCTGCTGAGATGCTGCACCCCAGTTCGCAGTTGGAATGTGGCTGCTGGCTTTTTTTAGACCTAGTTGTTGTGTGTGCTCTGGGTGCAGGCACATGGCAGCTAAATCACTTAAGCAGGCAGATGGTAGGTCACGACTGCTCACATTCTCCCCCAGTGAAGTGGGAAGACACCATTTTTACCTTTAGGACCTTCTGATCAGAGACTTAAAGAGGTGAATCTAAGACATGTCTTCTTGCCCACTGCTGGGAAAGGAGAAAACAGTCATTCTGAAGAATAGCTCACACAAAAAAGTTTAAAAATGCTACAAAGTTCTTTGAAAGCAGAATAAATCTATTCCCTGTGCACTGTGTCCATAGTCTCCAATGTACACAGAGCACTGCCCTATAGGTGATAGAGGGGTGAATGACCAAAACATGGCAAATACTTTTAAAAGTCACAAGAATACTAGGAAAGAAAGCCCCTTTTTCCTCCTGTGTAGTATATATATTATATATATACATATATATATATTTTCATTTCTTCTGTGTTTATATATATAATATATATTATAATATATATACATAAGCTTGAGAAGGTAAAGAACTCTGGATAATTCTGTAGTGTAGACAATCACTTCATACTTACTGTCAGATGCATTTGGGGGAATAAGCTATTTGCATTGAACAGATTAAATGTAGAATTGGAAAAGCCTTCTCTTTGTGCTTGGTAAGCAGAACAGTGACTCCCTCTTTGTTTCAGTTCAGAATGTTGGAGGGCACAAATCATGCAAATATCTTCCCGGAGCATTCTGCCAAACTGTGCCGAGCCCAGCCCCTTTGTGTGAAGCATGTGTGTCCCGGGAAGGAGAAGAGGAGAGAACAGCCCGCACCCTCCCCACCATGGCACCATTCTTGATGAAGTTATTTTTAGCTTTACAAAATCAACAGTTGGCAAGATTGGTAAAGTGAAGGAAATGTTCACAAGAGAGCATAATTGGGTGAAGCATTTCTCCAGGTTTCCCTCACATTTCCCCTCTGCACAGACACTGACGAGTGAGGCCTCCCCAGGTAAGGACTGGCCAGTGCTGCTGTGTAAAGTGGGAGATGGTGGCAAATGTACCTGTGTCTGCAACGGCCAGGGCTGAGTGGAGCAGAGGCCACTTGGCTGACATATTAGTGGAAAGAGCGATGAGATGTGTAAGGAAGGACGGGAGAGAAAGGAGGAGGCAGGCAGAACTAACTGGCGTGGGAGAGGAAGAAGGGAGGGTGTGCAGGGAAGAAACCTCAGGTTCTAAAGCTGGCTCCACCACATTCTACATTCAGAAGCTAGAACAAGTCACTTCTTCTAGCTGAGCCTCAGTTTCCCATTTTAAAAAATGGGTGTGTTAATACTTATTCTGCTTACTTTGCAGATTGATAGGGAATGATGTGTTTGTGGCTTCAATTTTGAAAGTATTTTGAAAGAGACACTTACATAGAGATGTAAGATTTCTAATAACTTTGTTTGCCCCTAGCCCATATCCTGAGTTAGTTACTCCAAACAAAGCAGCCAGGCCAGGAAGTATGTCAGACTCTAAATCTGAGAACTATAGCATAGGTGAGCAGTTGAGAGACAGCACTAAAGCTTTCATGAGTATTTCATTTTTTTACATGGAAAATCAAGCAAAAGTTCTGGGGATGTAGCTCAGTGGTACAGAACTTGCCTAGCATGTGCAAGGCCCTAGGTTCAAATGCAAGCATTGAAGAAAAAATCAGGGAAAGATACCTGAGTCACAAATAGCTACTATTAGCAATCACACCTGAAGTTACTCCTATACACTTAAGTTCCCAACTTATAAATGAGTTCCATTCCTGGAGAACATTCATAAGTCAGATTTATTTGTAAGTCCAACAAAATGAGTCTTATACACCACCTTTGACACAAATATGCAATGTAAAGCATTAAAAAAAACACAAATACCATAAATAAAATATTTTTATTTTTATAGTTATGTACCTTAAAATGGTGGTGTGGTACAGTACAACTGTAAATAAACTATTTCTTCTTTTACAGTTACTGTATTTTCACTTTTGTTTCCATGGTTATTGTTTGGCTCTTCCCAGCAGTCCCCTCCCATCTCCACTGCTTTTCCTCTTGCATCCGGACATCCTGGGGTCTGATTAAGCACAGTACTACTGCACACTGTCGCACTGTACAGTAAGGCATAGCAGCACAACTGTGACAATGTCCGACAGACACATGAGCTGCTTCCGGGATTTGTTCACATTCATAATACAAGGTCCATCCCTATCTGTAAAAGTTTGCAACTGAAATATTTGTAGGTTGAGGACTTACTGTAGAGAACTCAAACCTTAATATGTACAATAATCACACAGGTTATTCTAGGTGGATCCAGTGAGAACCTGGCCATCTGCATTTTAACCAGCAGCTCTGGTTCCTCTGAAGCCAGGAGTTCACAACTAATAAAGAGGAGGCCCAGCTTCAACTTCCACAGTAGAAGACACTCCATTGCGGGCTTGTCAGGTCCGAGGGTGCTTGTGAACATACCGACTTAGGCATCTTCCCAAGAGTTATGGGAAAAGAAAGGAGGGGTAGAGCCTTGGTCTTAGTTTTCAGTAGGACCAGACTAGATTCCAGAAATTATCTGCTCCTACTATTTGGGAAATAGCACTTGTAAACACCCTTTGTAGTACTGATCAAGGAAACAGACATTGCTCCTAATTCCTCCTGGGGAAGGAACTAAAGTTCCTCAGTCAACTTCAAAAACATGTAGATATGCACATTTCTCTTCTTCTGGTACAAAAATTGTCCTGTGTCCTATTCCCCCAAAAAACTTAAGACTAACCTTCTGTCCCTCTCCCCTTAAAAGACTTAATTCTCATTTCTCTCAAATAATGAGCAATGGGTATAGGTTGTATGGGAGCATCAGAAATGTTCTGTATGGGTGTGTTAGTTACTTTTCTCTCATTGCTAAGACAAAATACTCAACACCCAAAGTTGAGGGGAAGGGGTTTATTTGGCTTACAGTTCTAAAGGTTTCAGTCCATAATTGGCTGGCTCCAAGGCATGATGGCAAACGGGCATCTTAGAGGAGAAACAACATGGCATGCACAAGGTAGCAGATGCAACAGGAGACCTTCACCACGTTCTTTCTGCCTCTTTTATTGCATGTAGACTATCGGGATTAGGGCAGTGCCAAACCACTCACTCATATGTAGTGGTTTAGTAATCACACACCCTTAATCCCAGCATCACACATTCCGGATTCAGCTACCTCTGACCGAATGAGGCTCTGGGGAGACATCGAGACCCAAACCGTAGCACTGGGGTTTCAACCTCAAGGTAAATCTCAATATATTACAGATGCTCTGCCCCACCTAGACCTCTGGAGAAAGCACTTTCTGCTTTCGAAATCAAACCCAGTCTACATCAAGCCTTATGCTTCCAAATCAGCTTCTAGAAACTTCTTAAATTAGAAGCTTCTTAAGAACTAGTCCTTGACTCCAAAGAAGCACTATGTTCTTCATCCAAAAAGACAACTGTAAATGTGACAAAGGTTCAACATGGAAGGCTCTATGTATACTCAGTGTACACTTCGCACTTTGCTTCCCCACCACAAGGAAAGTGGAAATGCCATTCTAAGAGTAGATTTGGATTCCTGCAGTATAGAAGAAGGCATTCTTGAGCCACTGTTTTCCCCTGATCTCCCCTCTCTTTCCCTTCTCTCCCAACATAAAATACTAGAGTGTTTGTGGGGAAAATAGCCTTTCAGATTATTTCATTCAGTATCTAACACATCAGTATTCCCCAAATGGTAATCCATAGTTGAGCTGTTAAGAGATATCAGTGACAAATTCAGTTCTGCATCAAGTGAATTTGGAGAATACTGTAGGATTTCTTAGGGCTTTCATGATGCTACAGGAGAGTCTGCAGCCTCTAGCACTTCCCAAACCTATTTGAGCTCAGTCTTTTGAGGGAGCCTGAACAGAGAGGATATTGAGTTTAGTGGGAAAAAAAAGAAAATTAAGGAAATTCTGCCTTGTAGGAAATATTCATGCTAGTTTCTAATTCTTTCAACACTCCAGTAAAACTAATATTATTATTACTATTATGATTATGATTATTATTATTATTACTACCACCATTTTACAAAAGTAAAAATTGAGGCTCAGGAGATTCTATCTCCAGCAGTCTGATAGAATAGCTGTTCTGACCAACTCTTCTGTGAAGTCAGCTGAAAAGGCTAGCTCTAATATAAAACACATTGTTGAAATTCATCAATGAGCTGGCGAATAAGAAATCCTCAGAGGCCACAATCTAAGTGAAAGCAAGAAATCAGAAAGGTAAACAGAAGCTGGCTTTCAGCAGCATGTACCGAATTTCAGCAGCCTTTCCAAATATTTGCCAAAACTGGCAAACTTAAGGTTTGGTTTCAGAATCCAGCAGCAGTGGAGCTAGAATGGAGTGAAGTGGAAAGAAAGCCAAAATCCAGAGCTCATTGTCCGTCTTGAAATTTGACAACCTGGGTGGTCTCAAAACACTTCACACCTGGAATGGGTCTAAAGTGCCCCAGGGCTGGTAGTGACCCACACTCTGGCAGACACAAGCACAAATTTTCTTGAGGAAAACACTGTTAATTCCAAACACTATTAAGTCTCAAATAATTCCCTGGAAAATGTTCCTAGAATTGTATGTTCACCATCAAAAAAATTTTTTAATAAAATTCAAAAGTTCCCTAAAGCAAGAGCCAGTAGAATCAAACCCAGACCAACTTCAGATATTGAAATTGTTAGACATAAAATGTAAAACAAATATTAGAATGTAAAACAAAATATTAAATATTAAAAATATTAATACAAATATTAAAATGTAAAACAAAATTAGATTTGGTAGAACACATAAAACTTTGAGAAGTAAAAATGTAACAACTGAAATGAAAAACTCAGTGGGCATACTTAACAGATTAGAAAGAGTTGAGCAGAGCATTAGTCAGTTGGAAGATAAATTTGAAGGAGTTATTCTACAGGTATCACAGAGAATAATACAAAAAATATCAGAACAATTTAGAAAAATCTAGGATAGAATGAAGTTTACATACATTTAATCCAAGTTCTGAGGGACAACAGAGTAGAAAATATTTAAAAGAGGTAATGGTTTGGGGTTTTTTAAACTAGTGAAAGATACCAACCCACAAATTCAGAAAGCTCAATGACTCTCAAGTCAAGAAAATAAAAATAAATCTTCCCTAAGACACACTATGATGAATTTGTAAAACATCAAGACAGAAAGATCTGATCAGCAGCCAAAGACAGACTTCCAAGGAGTGTCAATTCATTTGACAGCTTAGTTTGCAATAGCAAAAATGGAAATCAGAAAATAATAAAATGATGTCTTCAATGAGCTGAAAGAAAATATTCATTAACCCAGAATTATAATGCTAAAATTATCTTCTATAGCAAAGCAAAATTAAGACTATCACTCAGCAAACTCTGGCTAGAGGAATTCTAAAGAAGTTGATCCTTGGTGCAAGAAAGAAATATTGGCAAATAAAATGGAAAATATATGGGTGAGCCTAAACAAACTGGCTATGGATGCTCAATCTAAATGAGATTCCCTGAGAAATTAGTGTGAGTTTTAGATTTGCATGCAAGAGGTATTTGGGACAGCACTATAGGGAGCAATATTTATTTTGGAATAAAGGAAATATAACTGTCAGAGAAAGAAGTTGAATTATGATACAGTCACAGAAAAAGATATCATCTGGTCCTTCTGGAGCTGGAATGGCCATCCGAGTTAACCCCATTTTTAGGGTAAAGTGCCTTTATTCCCCAACATACACATTAACATATACTGACCAAGCTTAAATGTGAGTGGCTACTGGGGAGGTGCAGGTCTTTGGGTGAGCCCATTCTCTTCTGATGAGGACAATTCCCATCAGAACTCCCAGAATCCAGCAAGAGTGCCTCTGTCCTGAAAGGGGAATGGAGCAGTGCATACAGCCCCAGCTGCAATGTTTAAAATAGAAAAGGTAGAAATAAACTGTATAATAAAATAGTAGATAAGTCAGGAAAGATAGTGGAACTTAAAATGTCCTGAGGTTCTACTATTGTCTAAAATAAAGGCAAAGATATTGATTAACTTTAGTTATTTTTTAAAAGCAATATAAAAGGAGCATTTATTGATTACTAGGGATGCAATAAACTATAAGGATACTAAGAAGGAAATGATAATGTTTTAAAAGATAATGGTAGAGAATTTTTCAAACTAATGAAAGACACCAATCCACAGATTCAGAAAGCTCAATGAATCTTGGGTCAGCAAAATAAAAATAAATCTCCCCTTAGCTCATTAAAGTTTAAAAATTAAAAGTCGGGGAAAAGACATGCAAGGCAAACTAAACCAACCAACAAGTAGTTCTGTTAACATCAGACAAAACAGACTTTAAGGCAATCAGAATTTACCTAGACATGAAGGAGTCACTACAAATGATAAGTAAAGCTTGCCAGCAGGATATAAAAACTTTGAACTTAAACTACTCATAACATTGTCTCAAAATAGGCAAAAATAGAACCATAAAGAAGTACAACCAAATAATAATCAATAAATCAAGAGATGAAAAGAACAATAAGGATATTAGAAATGTGAAACTAAGGCCCAGGAAAGTTGTGACTTGTGACAAAGATGGGATTGTGGAGGTATCTTCCTCTACTCCAAAGTGCAAAGGTAAAGTAGTGGCCATTCAGAGTCTAGTGACACAAAGAAATAAAACATGTATACCAGATTCTAGTTTAAAAAAAGCACCTTAGGAGTGGGAAAGATGTTTTTATATTACTCTCATTGAAAGCTAATATTAAGAATGTTGCAAATTAGGCTAATGTCTCTAAAAGCAAAATGCTATGGTTTTTTAGACACCAATCAGGTGACTAATTTCTGATTCTTTTCTCATCTTCATTTTTAGGGGCAGAGGGTAGAAAAAAATATAGATATTTCTTTGCTGCTCAGCATCAGTGACAATATTGATCCTAATAGAGAGAAGCTCTGCATAGGTAGTCTAAGTTGAGAACAGAGATTAATCATAATTCAAAATCTTATATGAAAATAAAAATGATGCCCCTTCCCAAGGCCCCAGCAACTCCTCTGATTTTCAAGCTATGTTTCATCTTAGAAATATGATAAATCTGTTATGAAGTTGGATAAGCTATAATTAATGTCACCAGAAAACTTCCCAGAAAATCATTGGGCCAAAATGTAGAGTTTTTACGTTTCTTTCCCTTCAATAGAAGTTGTAGATAATAGTACTTAGAAAAAAAAAAAAAGTTCCAATGCAGTGACCATTTTTCTGGTTTACCAGGTTTCATTTTCTAGTAAATATATACTGAGCCAAGTCAGGCAAAAAAAAAGCTTACCAGGGGATGAGCCCACCAGTCAAAGTTTTCAAGAGGACAGACAGCTGAGGCCCTGGAAACATGCTTCCTAAGAGACAGAGGAGATAACAGATGGCCATTCGAGCACAAATTCCCTTCAGCCTTGTGCCCAAAGCTGAGCTGCACTCAGGAAGCCAGTGTTTAGGATGACCTCTGACACTCAGGCACTTGCACCTATTTTAGGTCAATGGATTCTTCGGAAAAGGAGCCAATACTATGTTCTCTCACTCTTCAGAAAAAAAGCATATAAATAGACACTCCAACTTTTGCTCAGTACTACAGAAGCTCTGTACCAGTTACAAACCACAACTCCAGCCTTGGCTTCTTGTAGAACTTTTCCTAACCACCTGCTCCACAGTTTAGAGAGAAAGCCAGTAGGTGAGAATATGGGTTCTGGGTCAAGCTATCTGTTTGAACTCTGGTCTTGCCACTCACAGTGGTTTTACCACTGATCTTAGGCAAGTGTCTTAACCTATGTGTGCCTCAGCGTCTCATCTGTACAATGGAGAAAATAGCACCTGCTTCATGAGGATGTTACTATGGTTGAGTGGATTCATTCATGAAAGAGTTTGGATGAGTACCTGAACATACAATAATTGGCCAAAATCCATAATGGTTATAATTCGCTTCTTTGCTAGTCCCTTGTAAAGATTTTTTGTTATCTTTTCTTGACCAGGCTGGCTTCTCAGCACAGATTGAGCTCTCTTCAGGTATGACCTTGAATTATCTCTTGCCTGCCTTTTCTTACCTGACCTCTTTTGCTTATACAGTTTATTTTTGGCAGGGCCAGAACTAATATAACACCTCATTATTACCAAATTTAGGAAAGTGTTGATGGTCATCTTCCACACACTAAGTCTTTTCCTCAGTTTTCAGGCTACTATTTGAAGTTGATGTTTTCATCCCATTCCCCCAAACTCAAGATCTATGAGAAATAGTCTTGGATCCCCAACTCACTCTTTCTTAATCTTCTCTATCCCTCACTTCCTCAATTCCTGAGTCTGATTGTCTTATCCGCCACTCTTACCAGAGTTCACTGGCTTGAATTCCCCCTTCCTAGACAGAACCCCACCTGCATCAGAGGACAGACCTCAACAGGCACCATGAGGCCAGAGCTATAAACTTGGGGCCCAGAAAACACAATGCAATCATCAGTTCAGCCCTTTAACAACTGATGCAGGCAGAGTTGAGAAGGAAAGGTATTTTAGCTTTATAGCTTCTACCTCCCCTGTGGTCGTTCTCCTTTGTCTCAGGCCTTCATCCAAACTTATCCACAGTCTTTCCATAGTCACCCCTCATGGGCTACAAATTTACAAAAGCTGAGAGATTCTCTCTCTTGATGACTCTGAATTTTAGTGGGAAATTTTTAAAAGAGAACCAAAGACAAGAGAGCCCAATGGAAGCTTCTCAGACACAGAGGTTTCTTGGGGTGCAGGGGTGGGGTGAATCTCACTGCTGCCATTTTGGATGGGTACCCACCAACCCTCTCCATCAGGACATCCCCTCACCAGATCCAATCCAGTCCTATTCATACACTTGGTCTTAACCTCTGTGAAATGAATTGGCCACTGGTGAAAACAGCAAAGTAAACTTTGTCATTGTGCCAGGGCAACGTTGAACTGTATCTTAGACATAGGACCTTTGTATAAAGGGGAAGTGAACTTACGTGTGTAGGAGCACCTATCCTATTCCAGATGGCTTACTTTTTTTACTTTATTTAATCTTTTCTACAATTTTATAAAGCTTCTACTATCACTATCCCTAGGTTAGAGTAGAGACATAACTTCCAAGAGCTTAGATAACTTAGGCATAGTGGACTAAAACTACAGTGGTTTGGGAGCTCCTTTTTTAGCTTCAAACCTTTGTCCTCATAAATTCTTAGTTGTCAAAATGACAAGGAAGTAGAATTCTTCCTAACACAAGGGTTAGGGGCCCAGAGCCAGCTTCACAATGCCCTCACTCAACCCTCACCCACCTCCCCTTGCTGAACACATTGCCCAAAAGTCCAAGGGGAAATCCCTAGCTTCAAAGCCAACATACCTCCTCTTGATGCCAGTTCCACTGCCCACAAGTGGCAAGGGCTCAGCAAGCCTCTACTTTTTGTTTGTCCCTCTGTACAAGACGGGATGCTTCTGCTGCCTGCCCTGTGCAAGGTGGATCTGAAGTGCCACATGCACAGAGGGTGCTGAGCATATGGTAGCCATGTGACTGCTCATACTTGCACATGAGTAAGTGACGGCCCAGGCTCAGGAAACTGCACCAACCCTGGACTCCTAATTAGAACCTAGAGAAAGGGGCTTGGACACAAGGTCAGACCAGCTTAGGCACAAACAGAGTGCTCACAAGAAAGAGAGATCACTGGGCAGGCAGCACTTTTACTTGAGAGGAGCATTGACCCTTACTTTACAGAATGCTGGATTTCCCATCATCTGCTACAAGCTCCTCTGGGGGAATTGCCTTGGAAAGGCTTATGGGAACACTAGTGTGGGGCACCAGAAAATACCTGTGACTGGCAGTGTGCTGTGTGGCTTGTCTTAAAACACATTGTAATAAGAACCCATGAAGCTTGAAATTCCTTTTGATTTTTGATTTATTTTATTTATTTTGATTTATGTTTTTAACCAGTTTGCAAATATGAGATTAATTAAAATATTTTATAATAACTGTTGAACTTAAACGAAAAACACATCAGGAGCATCAAAATCCACATGTCAGTCATTTTCTGTCAAAGCCTTATCATCAGTTCTGTCTCTAAACATCTAAAAATAAGAAAATTACACCCTCCTACCCACTGTGGCAGCTAAATATTCACATTCAATCACCAAGAGCAGGAAGTGTGGCAGACCTGGGTGTCCTTTATCCACGTCTCACCTGGCAGAGCAAGCACTCAAGGTCCTTCCCATGCCAGCCTCCACCACTGTGCAGAGCCCAGCGGACCCAAAATGCCCTCTCCAGTCCCAATGCCAATGCTGGCAGAGCAGTTGTACTGGCTCAGCTGGTGTGGCCCAGGGAAGCCGGTGCTGATTCAGGGTGGCACAAGGATCCCCAACTTGAGCTCAGAGACTGGGAAGGTGATGAAGAGGCACATCTTCAGGGTATTGCTCTGAATGTCAGATCTACAGACAATGGCGGAGGGAGAAGCAAAATGAAATACGCCAGTTCCTAAGCAAGGCAACTTGATTTTAGCAACAGATTTTCCTATGAAGATGACTCAAGACTTAACTAGCTCTGAATCTCTATCATTTCTTAAGGTACAACTTCATGCTGCTTCGTTACAGAAAATAACACTGAGCTAATTTATATTTTCTTTACTAAGATGAACTGTCAAGTGGTAGGTCCTTTCTTTACTTTCATGGGTATAACACAAACTCAGATTAATATATAAGAAGGAAAATGTTTTTCTTCTCCTTCCCCCTAAAATGTCTTTTGCTTCACTGTGGGTGATGTACAATTCTCCCACCAAGGTGTCTAATCCTAATCCCCACAACTATGGTGTTCTTTACATGGTAAAAAGGGCCTTGATTTTAGGCTGGGGAAATTATCCTAGATTAACTGGATATTTCCAATGTATAACAAAGGTCTTTAAAGTGAGAGCAGGCAGTAGGAGCATCAGAGTTAGGGATATGATAACAAAAGCAGAGGTCAGGTTGGCAATTTCTGGCATTGAAGATGGAGTGAGGGACCACAGGCCAAGGAACACAAAGACCCTCTAAAAGCCAGAAAAGGCCAGGAAATAAGTTCTCCCCTTGCCTCTAGAAAGCTGCAGCCCTGTTGATTGACTTTAGCCCATGAAAGACATCTCAACCTTCTGACCTGCAGGACTATAAGATGCATTTGTGTTCTTTTCAGCCATTAAACTTATGGTAATTTGTTACAGCAACAGGAAACTATCCACTCATGTTGCCCTTCTCCCATGTTGCACAGCCCACCTCCCTCCATGCCCACAGTGTGGCCTTCCCTGGTTGAAGCTGGATGTCTTCGGTGCTGACTCCCATTCCATCCCACATGTAGTACTAAGAGGGGTGAGATGCCTTTCCTGGTTCTGACAATTCTGGGAGCTTTCATCCCACTGTATCATGATTGACTGGTGGCTTATCCATCTCCTCCACCAGACAGTTAACTTCTGCAGGACAAGAGCTTCATCTTGGTATTTTTTACTGCCTGACGTAGTACAGACCCTCAAAAATCCTTCTTAAATGATTAGCTGCTGTTTCTGACAGCTGCTGTTTCTAAAAGTTTTGAGCATTTCATCTTCTACTGAATATGCTACCCATTTTCACCTGAGATTGTGAAGACATACCAAATGAATGAATAAGTGAAAAGATGTCACTGAGTCAAAGTACATTCTAAATCATTTTGAGTCATCAAAGAGCAACATTACTATGCCACCCTCCTCTGGCCACTTTAGACTCCGGTGTCTCCTTAAGACCAGAGCATCAGCTGCTCCCTCAGCCATCCTTCCTCCAGCATACTAGCAGCCTGTCCCACTTCACAGACTTTCTAAATGTTCACTTTGCTCAAATAACTTTGTTTTAGGTTATTTAGTACACAGCATTAGTGCCCCCCAAAAAGGTGCTCTGTATCATTTTTTAAAACTTGAAATTTTTATCTGCATTAATAAAACAGAAAAGTTACCAAAGCAATGCAGGTATTTGTTTTTCTGAAGAAAAGGGAAAAATGCCTCATTGCAGGATATAAAATTCTGAAGGGAACAGAAGCAAGATTTTACAAGACTATTTGAGATAATGTCAAGTACAAAAACAAAAGAACATAAACTAAGGCTCAGAAAGGGTCAGACCCTCAAGGAATTTAGGCAGAATTTCTTTAGACATAGAGAAGCAAGTTTATAGACTAAAACTCAGAGGGTTGAAATGGAGAAAGCCTGTTGGAAATATATCTGAAGCTGTTAAACCAAAATTGTTCCCTGAGTTATGCTCAAATTGTAGCAAATGCCTAATTCTGAGAAAAAAGCAACTCCAGTTGAGTAATGGGCTCTCTTTTGGTGGGATTGTTTTTATCTTCCTTTTAGCTTCCTTCCAATTAGCCCTTTAATTGAGCCCCTTGGCAGGACCTTAGTGTGTATAATGCTCGCAACTCTGCTCTCCAAGTTTCCCAGATAGTGTTACTCTCACAAATGAGAAAACAGAAGCTCCAGATTACATTGTGTGCCTCAAGATGGGTGGCAAGTCCCTGAAGAGCAAGGGAGATCAGAATTCAGGGCTATTATACCACAAAGGTGCTCATTGAATTGAACATTGGGTTCATGATTCTCCTTTTCCATCTCAGAAATGAGCCTGGGGTGATGAAATTCCCACAGACTCCAGAGACCACTATTACTATTTGCCTATTGCATGCATCAATTCTTTATTATAAAAGGCATCAATTATTATCAATGCCATTTGCTTGACACTTAATCTTACTAAATGAATAGTGTGGTCCACATGCACTGTGTTAAATGGGGAACTAGATCATTTCTTAAAGGAAGCAGGATTTGAACTGGCAGTTGCAGGATGAGAAGTTGAATGCATGCAGGGGAGAGAATAGGACAGTGCGTTAAGAGACCGCATGTCCTCAGCAGAGGGCTCGTGTAAGGCAGATGGGAGCAACCTGCTTGGTACAGGCCATGCCAGGGTTGGAAACACATCAGACCCAAACAGATCAAAGTGACAAGTCCTTTGATGGAGGAGCTCAGGTCAAACAAACCCACTTTGGACCTCTGGCTGGTTGTGACATCAGAATCTCGTGAGTTGAAGTGGTTGCATTCAGGACAAGGAGCAAAGCTGTCAGCTAGTTTGCCCTCCTACTCAGTAAAGTGAAGAGACTGGCATTAGTTTTTTATGAACATTAAAAATAAACATGAAATTTTACTCTATCAGATTAGCCCAAAACTTTCAAAAATATTCTTAATTCAATAGAGGGGCTAAAACAAAATATCATATTCTAGATGACTTATAAGAAATAGAAAGTTATGTTTCACAGTTCTGAAGCATAAGAACCCAAGTTCAAAGCAAATGTAGATTTGGTGTCTGGTGAGGCCCTATTTCTTGGTTCATGGATGGTGCTTTCTTGCTTCATCCTCATACTGTGGAAGGAGCCAGCTAGCTCTATGGGGTCCCTTCTATAAGGGCACTAATCTGAAGGGCCTCCTTTAATCTCCTCCCAAAGGGCCCATTCCTTATTACCATCATCTTGAGAGTTAACATTTTAATATATGAATTTTTGGAACAACACAAATACTCAGATCATAGCAAGTATCAATGCTGGTAAGGGTGCTGTAAGGTAAACAGTCTTACATTCTCTGGTGGGGGTATAAATCCAAACAGACTTTCTGCGAATAGACAAAATTCATTCATTTAGTTAGCAATTAAATTTGTTAAGCACTTACTACACAGTACCAGGCATGGGTCTTTAGAAACATCCTGGCTTTTGTTCACTCCCTTTTTTCCCCACTGTTCTCCTGCTACTCTCTGGCTTCCCAGAGCATCCCACTACTGATGCCCCATTGCTATGGCCTGAATATTTATATCCCCCCCCAAAATTCATATGTTGAAATTCTAACCCACAAGATGATAACATTAGAGGGTGGAGGACTCAGAGAGATGATTAGATCATGAAGGCCTTGAGAATGAGAGTGGTGATTTTATAAAAGAGAATTCAGAGAGCTAGCTGGCGCCTTCCTCTATGTAAGGACAGGGCATCACCAGACACTCAATGTGCCAGGCTCCAGAACTGTAGGAAATAAATACTTGTTGCTCCTAAACTATTCCAGTCTATGGTATTTTGTTATTGCAGCCCAAGATGACTAAGACACTTCCCAGGCCCACCCTCTCTAGACAAAGGTCCAGGATGCAGACCTATCCTCTACCTTGCTTCCCTTTCAAAACATACTTGTTTGGTCTCCCATTCCACTAGGGCCCTGAATCAGACAGCTCAATGCATTAAAGCACAATAAATGATATGAAACACAAATTTAAGTGGAATACATTCGACCATACACCCTCAAATATGGAAGTAAGTATTTTTCATATAACCTGAATCCTAAACACAAATCAAATATTTCATCTGGTTTTCACCCCAAAGAGTGATCTATTCCAACACTGAGGAAAAACTGCATTAGACATTACACACACACGTGAAATAACATATAGTAGAATTTATTGGTAATTTGATAATTTTTACCACACTGGATACTCCCCTTCCTCACTGACCTTAGGTTCTGACCTTGTCCCTACAATGTTCCTCCAACTCAAGCTGAAACCATTTGGTGCTGAAGAGCTAATGGCTTATTAATGTGTTTCTTACACAGAGATATTTGCATTGTAAAAAAGAGGACATTTGGAGAAGTAATGCTTTTTCTGTAAGGAATAACACTGTTGCAGGTACAATATTTATTGGGGCAGGTGGGGGAAGATGGATTTTAGCCCCGCTTCTCCTGTACAATAGGCCTTGAATTCTGTCTTCTTCAGATTATTAAATTAACTAGGCTAGTCCAAAAGGTGGATCACAGTGTTTTGAATGCCCTTTTATATACTATAAATACTCCTGGAATAATGTCATCATGTATAGTTCAGTGATAAAATCAACATTTGCTAAGCATGTAAGAGAAATCTAGCTAGATAAATACTTTCATTACATATTAGTTCTCACTGAAGCCACACAGTCACTCTATGAAGTAGTTATTGTAACTATTGTTATAGATGAGAAAACCGAGGCTCAGAAAGCAAACAGTTGTACAGTAGGTAAAGCAAAACTTTACATTCATGTCTGATGGGCCACCAAGGCTTACTACAGTGTGACAGTGCTTTTAACAACTGGCCTTTGGATATTTGATACCACTTGTATCTTTTTGATTTAGACTAGAAAGTTTCCAAATCCTTTTGTCATCCTTGTAATATAAATTAATACCTCTGCATCTCTCTGTAAGTTAGAAATTTGAAAAACACTTTTAGATATATTTCACTGCCAAAACTTCATAAGAAATCAAGGCAAATATAAGTTTTATATCAAAAACCAGACAGATTAAAATTAAATTCATACAGGTGGGAAAAGACGGAGACGATGGGACCTGGATCCTGAGACCCTCTCCAACTCCACACGGATCGACCTTAGGGTTTTCATCAACATGGTTAAGCAGCCTCACCTGCAGGAGAACTAACAGAAATGGGTTTACCTACGCGGGAAAGCAGAGGTGACGAACAAGAGGCCAACGTCAGCTTTGAGGAATCTACTTCTTGCTCCTCAGTAAACTATTTCTGGCTCATGCTGACCAGACTAGAACATTCCAAACTCATATCAAGACTTGAGTGATAGGCCAAAATATTTCTTTTCAATTTCTATGTTTTTTTTCTCCTTTCTCCTTTCTAAAATTGTTCACTTAATGAAAGGCTTGCCTGTTCCTATCTCTTTCTCACTTTCCAAAGTACAAATATTACATCAGGCAAAAATGTATGTGCTTGTTCTCCAAACTGCAACACACTTGCATCCTTCCCAATTTTAGATTTCTCAAGTATCTCCGTATTTTTAAAAGCTGTATTTGTGGTTAAGGAGAAATTATATGACATTTGGCTGGAGATCCAAGAATACACAAATTCCACCCTTTCCAAAGGGACTCAAAGACAGAAAAGAGGCAAGGAGAAATAGTCAGAATGAAACAAAATACCATGTTCTTATTAGCCAGATGTGAATAACTTAGTGAATCCTATTTCCCATGCACTACTGTGGACCGCAAGGAAATCCCACTAGCCATTATCCTGTATTTATGTCACAGGAGTAATAGTGACAACCTTGGATTCCATCCCTGGAAATTTTCCCTCTGTCAACCTGCCAACACATACCAAATCATACGTTCAGCAACCACAAAACCTGCAGCTCAACATAGAATGGGAATGAGCAGTGGGTGCTGCCGAGATAACCTCATACTCTGTCCTTCTGAGTCACACCATCCTATCAGTAGTTTCAGACAATGGACAATCACAAAGCTTTGAACAGAGAAAACGTCAACCAGGAGATGGGAATGGGTGTGCAGAATGGCAGATCTCCCCTAATGCAACGGAAGGTCTCATGGGCTAAGTGCAAAGTCAGGTATTCAAGTGAGACCCACAAACCCTCCAGCACCCTGGGCTAGATACCCCAGTCCAAGATTTAAACAGATGGAAAGTGCCTTTTCTGTCCTTGGGTGGACAGATAAAAATAATAAAAAGGAATGTGATGTCTGTTTTTTAAATTTCTCTTTTCAGTCACTTCTCCACCATCTATTTCCTAAATGTTACAAGAACTTAACGCTACAATAATTCAATATGCAGGAAGATATAGTCAGGCCTGAATACCCCAGATCCAATAATCGAAGCATATGCCACTGAGGTATTTTAGTTATTGGTTTGAATGTTCTTTTGTGGCCACTCTTCTTCAGAGTTTGAAATTTTTCCAACCCCTGTCCTGCTAATTCCATGCATTAAAAACTGAAATGCATCCAAATTTCCACTTCCAAAGAAACATGTTCTGTCAAGGATGATTAGTATATTAAAATCTGGATGCATATAAGCTGGAGTCTGAGATAGTTAAATTATCCTATTAAAAGTTATACAATAATATTTCCCTGTTGCCCTTCTATCCCATGGAATCACAATACTGTACTAGAATACTATGAAGGAATCCAGAAAATTGGATATGTTTCTTAGGTGATTTGAATAGAATTCAGTTTAAATGACTCCTCATAGTAAAAGAAGGCACCCTGAGATCACAAATTTGTTGCCCACTGGAGAGTTTTGTTTGGCCAGCTGAAGACTTTTACGTTTTAAAAAAATGCGCTGTCAGTGTTCAAAAATCAGGAAATTACTCAGAAGTAGTGTTGCAGAAATCTCGGAAAGAAATACACAGAGACACAGAATTCAGATAAAATAATAAAATTTCTTGCAAGCAGACGGGCATGCCAGAAACCAGTCTGGTCAATATCCATGCCCTTTGTTCAGCATTTCCCTTTTTATATCCTTTTTGGCCATTATCTCATCCCTAGTGGTCTTTGATATGTAAATACAATTCCAGTTCCTATTTACAAGTCACAGACACAAGATAGACCATATACATTGTAAATTCACCCTGGCATGGTAACTTTGTTAGGTTAATGAAGTTACTGGTTAGAGTCAGATAATCTTCACCTTAAGGAGTTACAGGAAAAGCAAATCTTAAAAGAACACATTACTTATTTTGCTTCTACAACTACCTTAATATTCAATCTCTTAACTTATCTAAATCTTTTCCGTACCAGTAGCATTCCTGGCTTCTCAAAAACAGGAGTTCTGGCTCAGCCATACAGTGTTCTTCCATGGCCAATATCAGGTGGGTAGAAGAAGGGCTGGTTCCCATAAACAGGAAGAGGACTCTGAGTCCCACTGCCCCCAACACCTGGCCCACCCCTCCCTGTCCTTGGAGATATTTTGAGTTTGTGAACCCTGATCCAAAAGCAGTAGCTCCCAGCTGAGGGCTTTATCAGAATCACCTGGCAAAGACTTGCACACTAGCCCCATCTTCACCCAAAATACCTAAGCAGAACCACTAGCTTGTCAGCTTGTCAGGGTAGAAATATGGTACAAACAAAATGTTACCTTTTCCTGAAGATCCTAGTTCATGCTCCACTCCTACTACTAAGGCAACAATAGATTCTCCTATAGAAGTGTATCTCACAATCAAAACCTTCCATTAATTTACCTAATTCATTCCAACAACTGAAAAAAAAATCTTTCAAGCCAATTCAATTACCCTGATAAACTTTCAAATTGGCTAAGTCAATATGGTTAGAGCAATGGTTATCATCTGGGAAAAAGCTTGACTTTTTGTAGTTTTAACTCATGTTCTGGTTCCTTCCTGGAAAAAAACCTTTGAAAAAAATTTTTAAATGTCCTAGCCAATGCAATTAGTTGCATGAGTCAATCTGTGAGATGCTGAAATCCTAATGTCTTAAAACAACTACACTTGCAACAACTTTTAAAATGTCCCAAGTTGCTGAGGCTCGTCTAGTGATGTTCAAAGTGTGAACTACATACCAGCCACAACAGCATCGCATGAAAATGTGTTACAAATGCAGATTCTCAGACTCCAACCCTATGCCTACTGAACCAGAAACTCTGGAGGTGGACTCTAGAAATCTGTTTGTAAACCCCACCAGGTGATTCTAATTGTGTTAAGCTTCAAGACTCACAAGTAAGACTTCAGAATGTCCTGGAGAGCAAAAGTTCTGGATTCCTAGGCCCTGATCTCAGGCCCATTTCTAACAAATTCCAAGGTGATGCTACTCCTCCTGGTCACAGAACCCCATTTTGAATAGCACAGCTCTAGATTAGCGGTTCTTAGCCCTGACTGCACATGAGAATCACCTGGAAAGAAGTGAGCAAGCATGAATGTATTGTCCAACCCCCTCCCAGAACTCCTTGACTCAGGGATATCTTGAAGCACAGGAGGACTGGTGTTTGAACAGCCCCTACCTCACTCTGGGAAATTCTAACCTATGGTCAAGTGGAGAACCACTGTGGTCTGCACAGCTAACCCCTACAGTGGACATTAGCTCCCAAGCCACTGTTGTATCCCTGCGTCCCCTCCAAAAACATTCTGACACATATCTGCCTTAAGAGACAGCACATCCAGTGATCTCAGCTGTTTTAGTCAGCTTTCCAAAGAGCAGCCTCTCATCAGTTTGATGAAATTTGTCCCCCACAGTCGTTTTCTGACCTTTCTTGGATTCACATTTGATGACAGTGTCATTTGGGGGTAACTGCTAAGGAACAATGTCAGCAAATATTTCTGCCAGTCAGTAGAACCAATAGCAATGAAAGTCAGCCTCCAAATAAAACATTCCATGGCAAAAACTAAATATTTGGCTGAGAAAGACATGCACAGATGTTCCAGTAGTTTCAGTTATCACTGCAAGTTCATGTGTTTAACCCATTAACTTAAATCAGCAAAGAGATCTATGTGGTGGTCAGGGTCAGGGGACAGCACACACAAGCTTAAAACACCCCTAAGCCAGCAATGTCTTCAGGAGATTGCTTGTTACTGTACAAAATCATATTGGGGATTTTAAAGAGGTTTTGATGAGAACAAATGTGTGTAGATGCCAATGTTTGCCCAAAACATTTCTAAAAATGTTTCTAATATTCCATAGACCCAATGGATCAAAACACCTTGACTTGAGTCTTTCCTAAAAGAAGCATGTACTAGTAACAGCTCATCAAACAGGGGAAAGGAGGAAGAGGGAGAAATGTATTCATGTACAATAACAGGATAAAAAGACACCACAGGAGCAAATATTGATAAACATTTTTCTACAAAAAGTGGTATGTATATTTTAGCTTCATAAAAATACATTTGAAAGAGCAAAAAACCCTTTTTCCCTTTATTAGAACAAGAGACTTTGTGTCTCCCATCAAAACACACCCAGACCCTTTTGTCATATCTGAGAAACTATTGATTCCACTATTAAATTGTGCTATATGGAAAAATCTTGACAAGAGCAATATCATTTATTAGGCTAACAAATATGTTAGTTGAACCATCTTTGGAGACTTCTAAAATCCATTACACAACCAGAGCTCTTTCTCAGAGACCAAGATATATTACAGAGACCAATTCTCAGGCCACGGTATGACTCATTTACTTGCACATTCCAAGAGACCATTATTTCCTAGCAAGAATAGAAAAATTATAACCTTCAACTTTAGGGGAAATCACCAATGGCTGATGTGTCTGTGCTGAATATCTCAACAAATGGGATCTAAATTCCTTAATATTTCCACCCTCAGCATTTTCTGACACAAAAATTTCTACAAAGGGGGAAAACAACAAAAGGAAGGACTACAAAGAATAAAACTTAACAGATAATCTGAGTTACATTTTGAGGCAAACAAGCAATTAATATAAAACCATCAAACCCTCACCCTGGCATTGCCTGTTCATACCTTGCTTTTCTGCACACCCTAGTCTACTCCTCACCTTGTTTTGTTCCATCTTTTTATGGGCAGTAAGCTTCTGGAGCCCTTTTAAGTCCTCAAATAATATATGCTATTCTTGGTCAAACACATTAACCTCCCTGGCCAGCAAGACTGGCCAAAGTCAGAGAATCGTAGCTTTATAAGCTTCCTCTGAGCTCACTTTATCCAACCACACTTCGTGAGAAACCCATGGCCAAGCCAGGTGCCCATGTTACGTGCTTTCCACCTGTCTGCCTCACAAATTGTCTTCATCTGATACAAATGTGTTGAAAAAAATCAAGCCCAATCTTGACTCACAGTGCCCCAAGGCCCTTCTGGCAACCTAGAATATGCACCTGGAGACTTTCCTGACACTATTAGGAAGTTAAACCAATCACTCTTTAGTGATTGAGGATTGACAATTGGTCAGTGCTTAGGTCTTCAAGAGAAAATCAAATACAATGTGCTGGGATTGGTGGGGTCTTCAAAAGGGCTGAGTTTTGAGGGGAGAAGGGGAAGATGCTGAAGTTACCTGGTAACTCCCAAGTGCAACACAGCTAGCTCACCCATTTGCCAGCCCTTTTGGCCTCTGGAAGAAAGTTGCTCATGGTAACAGAGGAGTTTCATCATAAATCTCCAGCAAGCCCAGAAGAAGAAGGAAAATTCCATCGCCTTTGTCTCCATCAAAGTAAGAGGCTCATGGTGAGCAGGACAGCTAGTTGTGGCAATATCAGCCTTGGTCACCATCTGCTCGGTGTGGAGTGGGAGGACACGGAAGAGCAGCTGGACTGAAATAGAAGAGGGCCCAGGAGGGAGGGGAGTGAAGAAGAGCAGGGAGAGAAAAGGAAAGAAGATAACATACATGAAAGAGGGGAAAGAGATGAATAAAAGGGTTGAGTTCTGGAAAAGAACTGTGGAAGAGTCTTCTAATGCTCAAGCACATCCCATTTTCTTCATGCTCTGGGACCTGGGGGCTGTGGAGGGTGTACCCTTCCCAGCCCTTGGGGAGCTCCATGTGACTGGTCAGGCTACAGTGGGTGGAAGTGACACGCAGTATTCACCACCAGCACGACCTCACTTTGGGGCTCCACACCCGAGTGGGGACAGTGGAAGCCCTTGATACTAGCAGGAGGCACATGTTGTGCATGAGGCTCAGAAAAGCCCTGCACTCTGTCCCAGCACAAGGAAGGCCTCTGTCCTGTCACCCAGGTGTCCAGATGATTTTGCTTCAGTGTGAAATAGACTCTACCATCCAAGGCTCAGAAATTTACAGACTGTTCATTGCCATACATTACCTAGCTTCACCTGGTTGACAAAAGAATAAAGAGAAAGTAGAGAAGAAGAAATGATAGAGAGCAAAAAAGAAGGCAAGCAAAGAAGGCAGAGAGAGAGGGAAAGGTGGAGCAGAATACAGTGACACCTCAGGTAAATGCCCTTGTCCTCATTGAACCAGCTCTGGGAGCACAGGAGAGACATAGGAAGCCAGTGACAACTCCCAAGGGAGAAGTCAGTGCTTGCAGGCAACACATTTATCACTGTAACACATTTGTTCTCTTCTCCCTGAAGTCCTGTTTCATTTAATCCACATACATTCATTTATTAAGAATTTGTTGAGTATCTACTAAATGCCGGGCATTGGAGTGATACAGGTATGTGTTGGTCTCAAGGAACTCACACTATTACTTCCTTCCCTTTAACCTGAGAGTAACCCACACCAACATTCCCGCTGGAAGCTGGACAGTGATGACTGCAACCATCAGTCACCAGCTAGTGATGAGTTTGAGAGTGGAGCTCTGGGAGTTACACTGGCTGGGCCTGTAGAAATCAGATAGAGGACCTTGGTGAGGAACCTATGAGCTCTGAGGTTGGTTTCCTCATCTCTGACAGAATGAGCTTGGCCTAAGGACCTCCACGTCACTCTCAATTCTAATAATAATAGTAATACTAGTACCAATAATAACAGCTAAGTTCATTGGACATTTATTGCATGCCAGACACAGAGCTTGGACTACTGTGTTTAATCTGCACATCAATCAACCCTACAGGGTAGGTATTATCATTTCCATTTTGCAGATGAGTGAAACAAGGCTCAAAGAGGTGAGAAGACTTGCCCAAGATCACAGACCTACTGACCACTTGTTGACCAAGTTGTGGAGCTATGATCTAGACAGAAAACTGACCAAGGCCTGAGCCCACGCCCCTAACCACTATGATAAAAGCTATCGCCATAAAGTGTGCCTTTCACTGTGGCCAAAGGGAGATTAAACATGGAAGACAATGCAAATGTGGTTTTTTTTAACATTCTCTTAGAGATACTAATATTCCTGCCCCAGAAAAGAGTCTTAAAGGCAAGACACTGCCTACTAAAAACAAAGTAGAGCCATTATTTTCCACCTCTTCCAAAACCTGAAGCACTTTTCTTTTCAGTGTATATCATTTCTGCTCTGCGTTGATCTAGTTGCCTCATTTTGCACACAGAAAAGACAATGTGAACCTTCCCTTTAGACCTTACATCATTGGACCCAACTCCTGTGATTTAAGACAACCTCCATTCTTCCCTGTCCCCCTCAGACCAATTAGATTCCTGGCAATTTGCAGCCTCCAGTTTTTGCGATCTACAGGGCCAAACATTGCTCTTTATCTCAGCCAGTGTTGGTTACTTGCGGTCCTGTCTGTCCTTTAAACTAAGTAGGAAGGTAAAGGAAAGAACAGGTACAGATGTTTTTCTCTAGGCTTATAATGGAATTTCAGGCTAACTAGCTATTCAGTGAGTCTTGGAGATTTAACTTTTTAATTAAAGAGTTGTTTCCAAAGAGCACTTGAGTGGAAATTCTAAGTAACCACCGGCCAACTCCAACTACCATGCCTAGGAACCCAGCAACAAGGAGAATGGAATGCAGAGAAAGCAAAAATGTGACCGTCATCTTAGCAAGAAAGTGATGCAACAGAGAGCCTGGAGGGTGGGCTGCAGTATGATATGGTGTGGCTGAACAACTATATTCTAATGAGAGACCCTATTCAGCTAGAGGGAACAATGTGCAGCCTGTAGCCCATTCTGTCTGCTCAGGGTATCTGGTGCAATGTCTCTTAAAATGTTTTCATTATGCTGTCACTATTTTTGAATATTTCAATATTTTTGTTAATATTTTGTCACATAGAATCCATATTTCCAACTTGTCAAAGTCAGAAGAGCTGAAAAATCCCTGAATATACGTGTTCCCCCACCCCAAGATAATAGCGGCAAGAGAGGAATAACAACTACCCTGTTTGGATAGGGCCTGAGCTCTCTGGTTTTCTGCAGTCACCACCGCTCTCCAATGCCTCACATGCTGGCTTGTTTCTATTTGTTACCTGCCTGGATACTGCAGGCCCTCGAGTCAGTCTGTTTAATTCATGTTGCTTGGCAACTGGGGAGAGCAAGGTAATGATGGCAGGCTGTATAGGAGTTTGTGTCTGCCGAAAACCTTTCTGAAACTCTTGACCTACACCTTGGCTCTTACCTGCCTACGATTAACTCTGCACCCAGCATTGCTCCATTGGACCTAGAAGAATGAGGCTCACTAAGACAAGGGTCTGAGCCTAGTGACTCATCCCCAAATGAGGCTGCTGGTTTTCTACGACGGACCCTCACTCGGAGCTTTGTGTGCTGAAGACCGATTCCAGTAAATGCTGGATGACTTTCATACAGTGCAGTACATGCACTCCTGTGCTCGAGTCATTCATTACATACATGTGAGTGGTTGCTATATTCCTTGCTGCTCTAGACATCAGACTTGCTCTGGTGAAGCTCACAGTCTACAGGGGAAAGACAGAAAACTGTATGTAATACATCCAATGTCAGTAAGTGTTATGAAGACTGAAATTGGAGAAGACAGGTGTCCTATATTTTAGATGCAATAACCAAAAACCAAAATTCTAATAAAGTAACATTTGAGCAAGAACCTAAAAGAGATGAAGGTACAAGCCACATTCATATTTGTGAGAAGAGTGTTCCAGTGGGCAGAAGAGTCAGTCAAGAACCCTAGGATATAAACTGATTAGTGTGGTAGGAAGTGCAGAAGCCAGTGTGGCTGTCTCAAAGGGGGCAAGGGCCAGGGATTTAGCTAAGTGGTTCCACCACCTGCCTTGCAAGCATGAGGTCCCGAGTTCGATCCCTGGTATGAAAAGGGGGGCGGTGCAAAAGGAAAGGCAATGGGAGGTAGAGGCACACAGCTGGATGGGAAGTGAGGACAAAGAGTTAACTGGTTGGATGGAAAGTAAGAGTGAAGAGATAATTGGTTGTGTAGATAATATAGGGCCTTGAAGATCATATAAGAACTTTTGACTTTTAATCCAAGTGAAATGGGAAGCCAATGGAGAATTTAAGCACAAGGACTACATGATGTGACTTAAGTTTGAAAAGAATTGTTCTGATATGTCCATGTGACTTGTACATGAATAGTGACAATATTCTAAGCAATGACTTGAAAACAAATCCAAATGTCTATTAACCAATAAGTAGATACATAAAATGTGTTATGTTCATAAAACTAATATTTTCCAATAATAAAAAGGAATGAAGCATTGATACATACTACAACATGGATAAACCCCCAATATAGTACACTAAGTGAAAGAAGCCAGAACCAAAATACCACATATTGCTTGATTCCATTTATATGAAATATCCAGAAAGCACAAATATATAGAAAGTAGATTAATAGTGTCTTAGGGCTGAAAGTTAGAATGTGCACAGACTGCAAGTGGACTTGGGGGTCTTTTTGCAATGGTGAGAATTTTCTAAAACTAGATTTTGGTGATGGCTGCATCACTCTATACATGCACTCAAAATCATTAAATTATATACTATTTAACACGTTGAATTTTATGATATATAAAATCATATCTGGACCAGAGATTTAGCTCAGTGGCACCACATCTGCCTTGCAAGTGCAAGGTCCTGAGTTCGATCCCAGGTACTGAAAAAAAAATTTTTTTAAATCATACCTCACTGAAGCCTCAGGTTCTATTTTTTTTAAATCATCCTGGTTCTTGTGGGAATCAAAATGGTGAGAAGAGGCATCAAACCAGGGAGCCCCTGAGAGGCACATGTAACTACCCAGAAGAATGTCAATGGGCACTTGGCCATGATGTCTTCTAGAGGGGATAAGCTGTGGACAGCTGTGGACATTGGACAGATCTCCAGGCAGAACTGACAGAACTGGCCAATGTGCAAGGAAGACAGGAAGTAAGAATGGCACTGAGATTATTACTGGCATATGAAGTCACCACTTACTGAAGGGGGGAGTGCATGGAAGACATGAGGAGCTGTTTCAGACAGGACAGGTAGGTTCTTGGCCAGGCAAGGAAGCTGAGATAAAGTAGGATGGAAGGTGCAAGTTTAGGAAAGGATCCTTGAGTGAAACTGAAATCACCAGTGCAGAGAACACCACTGATGCACAGGTTAGCAAAACCCCTCAGCCTTCTCATATTCAACCTGCTGGCAAGACACAATGGGCAAAATCACATACACATGATATTGAACACATATGTTTACACTTACAGTCACATATCTCCATGTACATGTACATTGTTAAAAGTTAGGCAGGTACTTTGGGGTAAAAACCCAGGACTAAGGGCTAAGGCAGGGGTATAGATAGGCTCCAAAAGGAAACAATATATAATTCACTTCAAGTGCACTATTTTCATGAAGAAATAATATTCAATAGAAATATAATTATAGGATAAGAAGGCTTAATAGTGCATAGATGTTAATATTGCAAAATTAATAGACAGCTAAAATAAAATTCCAATAAGAATCCTAGAAATGAAAATTTGGGAGTATGGCAGAATTTGGATGCTGCTTTTCTCCCAGGCATCATAACACCATAGAGTCTTAAATGGAAAGGATCTTAGAGTGTAAGACTGAGTTACACATATGAGACACAGCCCTTTTCAAAAGGCAAATCTACTTGCACCTAAGCATGCATCTAATTTCTTCTAGAATATTTCGTGGAAAGCAGTTTACAAAGGAAAATTACAAATCAACTTTGGACGCATGGAAACAATTTACAAGAGAATAGCTATTGCTACACTAAAAACTTTCCCCATCATTGAAGTTTAGTTATCAACAAAAAAAAAAAAAAAAAGAAGAAGAAGGAAAGAACTCTATGAAAATAATTTAACCATTGAATTAGTGAGTTTTCCATCACTGCAACAAAATACCTGAGAAAAATAAACTTGAAGGAAGAAAGGTTTATTTTGGTTTATAGTTTCAGACATTTAAATCTCTGGTTGCTTGGTGCCTTCATTTTGGGCCTGTGATGAGAACATCATGGTGAGGAGGACATAGCAGACCAAAACTACTCACTTAATGGTAGGCAAGAATCACAAGAGAGGTATAGTATAAGTCCTTACAAAAACCAATAAAAAGTTTATAATAAAATTAAACAGATCCCTATTCTATCACCCAGCAATTCCATTCCTAAGTCTATGTACAGAAGATAAACTGAGAGCCTAAGAGAAGCCTTCTGGGCCACCATACCACCACCCACAGTGCTAAGGAGCAGAGCCGTTCCAGCCCCGAGGAGGTGAGCCACCACCCACTTTGAAATGAGAAGACAAGTAAACAAGCCACAAAAGCACACTTCCAGATCATCTAAAGCAACCCCAAAGAGAAACAAGATGGAACAATCTGATACTCAACTACCTGGACTCCTGAACTGGCAACAAAAGAAGATCTGGAAAAAATGAAATCAGAAATAATTTCTCAGATAACAGCAGAGATTGTGCCCATAGTGCAAGACATGATTAATAAATCTAGAGAGAACACACAAAAAAAATAGAGGGGCTGAGGAACATTATGGAATCCAACATAGGAAACAAGCAGAATCCATAAAATAGATGCAAACTCATTTCCAGGAGATTAAAATCTTGATTGAAAGTTTATGAAGAAGAATGAGCCAAAGTGAGGACAGAATTTCAGGTATAGAAGATAAGATTGCAATTAGTGACCAGGAAAAGAAAATTTTTTTTTAAATAGTAAGGGGCCACAAGAAATCAATCCAGCAGCTGCTAGACAATGTAAAGAAGAATAACATAAGACTGATCAGAGTCAATGAAGAAACAGGAGATAGTGCAAATGGCACAAAAAAATTGTTCTCAGACATGACAGCAGAAAACTTCCCAAGCAGGGGAAAAGAACTTGACATACAGATAAGTGAGGCATATAGGACTCCAGCTAGCCTTGATAAAAAAAAAAATCCACACATAAGCATATAGGCATATAATACTTAAGATTCCAGAAACCCAACAGAAGAACAAAATTCTACAATCAGTTAGAGAAAAGAAACAAATCACATACAAAGGAAAGCCCATCAGAATCACAGAAGACTTCTCAACACAAACCCTCAAGGCAAGAAGAGCTTGGAGTGACATATTCCAAGCCCTAAAGAAAACAGCCTCCAACCCAGATTGATGTACCCTGCAGAACTATCTTTCAAAATTAATGGAGAAATAAGATACTTTCATGATAAAGAGCACCTGAGGAACTTCATGAATACCAAACGAGCACTCCAAAAATTTTTAGAAAATATGCTAGGAAAAGACAACAAGAATCACAACCCCAGGAAGCCCAGTAGAATGAATCCATCAGGCAATGCAAGAAATTAAACACAAAGGGGGAGAATCCAACAAAAAGAAAAAGTCATGACAATGATAAGTCAATACGTATCAGTTATAACCATCAATGTTAATGGTCTCAATTCACCAATCAAAAGAAATAAACTGGCAGAATGGATCAAGAACCAAGATCCAGGTCTGGGGTAGGTTGTGGAAGGCATGGAAAATGTGTGAGCAGAAGCCTGCAGAGAAGACTTGGGGGTTCGGGTCATGTGAGGCTCCTAGGGCACAGAGGGTGAACTGGTCCTGGTGCCCTGAGGGGGCTCCCTGCCTCCATCCCAGGCTCCTAGGGCAGAGAAGGCTCCTAGGGCAGAGAGGCTCTGCCCGTCCCAGTGCCAGGGCTGGGGGGGCTCCCCTGCCACCAGCCCAAGCTCCTGGGGCAGAGAGGCTGGGCCGGTCCCAGAACCTGGAAAGAAGCTCCCCGGCTGCCGTCCCAAGCTCCTAGGGAAGAGAAGGTGAGCCACATGCACGCCAGAAGCACTCCCCCAAGTGGAAATGAGAAGACACATAAACAAGCCTCAAAAACAGACTTCCAGATCACCTAGAGCAACCCCAAAGGGAAACGAGAAGGAACAATCTGATACTAAACCACCTGGACTCTCTCAACTGGCAACAAAAGAGGATCTGGGAAAAATGAAATCAGAAATAATTACTCAGATAACAGCAAAGATTTTGCTCATGGTGCAAGACATGATTAATAAATCTAGAGAGGACACAGATAAAAAAATAGAGGATCTGAGAAACATGATGGAATCTCAACATAGGAAACAAATGGAATCCATAAAACAGATACAAACAGATTTCCAAGAGATTAAAAACTCCATTGAAAGTCTGCACAGCAGAATGAACCAATGTGAGGACAGAATTTCACATATAGAAGATAAGATTGCAATTAGTGAGCAGGAAAAAGAAAAATTGCTTTAAAATTGTAAGGGAACACAAGAAATCAATCCAGCAGCTGCTAGACGATGCAAAGAAGAATAACATAAGGCTGACTGGAGTCAATGAAGAAAGAGGAGAGAGTGCAGATGACATTAAAAAACTGTTTACAGAAGTGATGGCAGAAAACTTCCCAAGGAGGGGAAAAGAACTTGACATACAGATAAGTAAGGCATATAGGACTCCAGCTAGCCTTGATCAAAAAAAACCTACACATAGGCATATAATAGTTAGGATTCCAGAAATCCAACAGAAGAAAAAATTTCTACAAGCAGTCAGAGAAAAGAAACAAATCACATACAAAGGAAAGCCCATCAGAATCACAGCAGACTTCTCAACACAAACCATCAAGGCAAGAAGAGCTTGGAGTGACATATTCCAAGCCCTAAAAGAAAACAGCCTCCAACCCAGATTGATGTACCCTGCAAAACTATCTTTCAAAATTGATGGAGAAATAAGATACTTTCATGACAAAGAGCACCTCAAGAACTTCTTGAATACCAAACTGACACTCCAAAGAATTTTACACAATATCCTAGGAACAGACATTGAGGATCACAACCCCAGGAAGCAAAGCAGAATGAACTCATCTGGCATGATAAGAAATTAAATGTAAAGGGGGAGAACCCAACAAAAAGAAAAAGTTGTGGCAATGAGAAGTCAATACGTTTCAGTTATAACCATCCATGTTAATGGTCTCAATTCACCAATCAAAAGAAATAGACTGGCAGAATGGGTCAAGAAGCAAAATCCACCAATATGCTGCATACAAGAAACACACTTCATTCAAAAGGAAACTCATAGACTGAAAGTTAAAGGGTGGAAAACAATACTCCATGCAACAGGAACCCGAAAAAAAGCAGGTGTAGCTATCCTCTTTGCAGATCAAGTAGATTTCAAACCAACACTGATTAAGAGAGATGAAGAAGGACACTACATCCTTGTAAAGAGAAGAATCCAAGAGGAAGAGATGACAATCATAAATATCTATGCACCAAACACTAGTGCGCCCAACTATATAAAACAAATACTAACGGACATGAAAAGTCATATATGCACTAATACAATTGTAGTGGGGGACCTCAACACCCCACTGTCACAAATAGATAGATCAACTAGACAAAAAATAAGTAATGAAATACTAGAACTCAATCGAACCCTTGAACAAATGAACTTAACAGATGTTTACAGAGTCTTCCACCCCACAAAATCAGAATACACATTCTTCTCAGCTGCACATGGGTCATTCTCCAAAATAGACCACATACTCACACATAGAACATGTTTAAGTAAGTGAAAAGGAATTGAAGTTATCCCCTATATATTATCAGACCATAGTGTGATGAAATTGGAGATCCATAGCAAAAGAAACTCAAAAAATTTCATAAACACATGGAAATTAAACAACACACTTCTGAATAACCAATGGGTCACAGAGGAAATTAAAGAAGAAATCAGACAGTTCCTTCAATTAAATGACAATGACAATACAACATATCAGAATCTATGGGACACAAGGAAAGCAGTCTTATGAGGGAAATTCATAGCAGTGAATACACATATTAGGAAAACAGAATGAGCCCAATTAAACAACCTGATGCTGAACCTCAAGCTTCTAGAAAAAGAAGAACAGGACAACCCCAAAGCTCATACAAGTGAGGAAATTATAAAGATCAGAGGAGAAATCAATGCAATGGAGACTAAGAGAACGATACAAAAAATCAATGAAGCCAAGAGTTGGTTCTTTGAAAGAATCAACAAAATTGACAAACCCTTAGCCAACCTTGTCAGAAAAAGGAAAGAAAAGGCCTAAATCCATGCAATTAGGAATGAAAAGAGTGAAATGACAACAGATCCAGCAGAAATCCAGAGGATCATCAATACCTACTTCCAGAACCTATACGCCAATAAGATGGACAACACAGAAGAAATGGACAGATTCCTAGATACACATGAATTACCAAAGTTGAACGAAGAAGACCTAAAAATTCTGAACAACCCAATATCAACCAATGAAATTGAAAATGTAATTAAAAACTTATCAACTAAGAAAAGCCCGGGCCCTGATGGCTTCACTGCTGAATTCTACAAGACATTTAGAGAGGAACTACTGCCACTACTGTTTAAACTCTTCAATGGAATTGAAAGGGAAGCAATACTCCAAAATTCATTCCTGGAAGCAAGCATCACCTTGATCCCCAAAGCAGAGAAAGACCCAACCAAAAAAGGAGAACTATAGGCCAATCTCACTAATGAACATAGATGCAAAAATCCTTAATAAGATAATGGCAAACAGAATGCAGAAGATCATCAAGAAGATCATACACCCTGATCAAGTGGGATTCATCCCAGGGATGCAGGGATGGTTCAACATATGCAAATCAATCAATGTAATACACTATATCAATAGAGCCAAGGACAAAAACCATATGATTATCTCCAGAGACACAGAAAAAGCATTTGACAAAATCCAACATGCATTTATGATAAAAACCTTACAAAAATTGGCATAGATGGTCTCTACCTCAAACTGATAAAAGCCATCTATAAAAAACCAACAGCCAGCATCATACTAAATGGTCAAAAACTGAAATCCTTCACACTAAAATCAGGAACAAGACAAAGATGTCCCCTATCACCACTCTTTTTCAATATAGTTTTGGAAACATTAGCTACAGCAATTAGACAAGAGAAAGAAATAAAAGGAATAAAGATAGGAAATGAAGAAGTCAAATTGTCATTATTTGCAAATGACATGATACTCTATACAGAAGACCCCAAGAACTCCACCAAAAGTCTTCTAGGCTTAATAACCAAATTCAGTCAAGTAGCTGGTTACAAGGTCAACACACAAAAATCAATAGCTTTCCTCTACACCAATGACAGACTCACTGAGAGAGAAATGGGGCAAATAATTCCTTTCGCAATAACATCCAAAAAACTGAAATACCTAGGAATCAACATAATGAAAGAAATCAAAGACCTCTTCTCTTGAAAACTATAGCACTCTGAAAAGAGAGATTGAAGATGATATCAGAAAATGGACAGACATCCCCTGCTCCTGGGTAGGAAGGATTAATATAGTGAAAATGGCCATACTGCCAAAACTGCTATATAGATTTAATGCAATTCCAATTGAGATCCCACAAGCATACTTCATGGACCTTAAGAAAACAATCCAAAAATTCATTTGGAACAAGAAGAGACCTAGAATAGCAAAAGCAATTCTAGGTAACAGAGACATGGCAGGGGGTATCACAATTCCCAACCTGCAACTCTACTACAAAGCTACTGTGATAAAAACAGCATCATACTGGCAAAGAAACAGACCTGAGGACCAGTGGAACAGATTAGAAGATGCAGAAACAACGCCAGACACACTCAGCCATCTCATCTTTGACAAAGGAGCCAAACACCCTCACTGGAGGAAAGATAGCCTCTTTAATAAATGGTGCTGGAAAAATTGGACTTCAACTTGCAAAAGATTAAAACTAGACCTATATCTCTCACCATGCACTAAACTAAAATCAAAATGGATTAAAGATCTAAATATTAAAATAGAAACTCTGAACCAGTTGGAACAGAGGTTAGAGAGAACCCTTGAAGACATCGGTGTAGGAAAAGATTTTATGAACAAAACCTCAGTTGCCCGTGAACTAGCACAAACAATCAACAAGTGGGATCTCTTCTTATTAAAAGGCTTCTGCACAGCAAGAGAAACCACCAGCAGTGTGAAGAGACAACCCACAATGTGGGAAAAAAATCTTCACCTGCTTTTCCTCAGACAAAGGTCTACTATCTCGAATTTATAAAGAACTTAAAAAGATCAGACCTCCCAAATTTAAAGACCCAATCCAAAAATGGGCATCTAAAATGAACAGACATTTCTCAGACAAAGAAGTAGAAATAGTGAATAAATACATGAAAAAATGTTCAACATCACTGGTCATTCGAGAGATGCAAATGAAAACAACGCTGAGATTCCACTTCACTCCAGAAAGAATGGCTGCTATCATGAAATTAACCAATAACAAATGCTGACCGGGCTGTGGGGAAAGAGAAACACTGCTCCACCGCTGGTGGGAGTGTAGACTGGTGCTAGCACTGTGGAAATCAGTATGGAGATACCTCAAAGAACTAGGACTGGAAGTCCCATTTGACCCAGCTATTCCACTGCTGGGGATCTTCCCCAAAGAATTAAAAGAATCATACCACAGTCATATATGTGCACCCATGTTCATAGCAGCACAGTTTGTGATAGCTAAAACTTGGAAACAGCCCAAATGCCCATCAACTGGAAACTGGATAAAGAAAATGTGTTTTTTTTTATAAAATGGAGTACTACTCAGCCATAAAAAATGAGAAATTAGAGACATTCATAGCTAAGTGGATGCACATTGAGGCGATACTCTTAAGTGAAATAAATAGGACGCACATGTATAAATACTGATTAGTTTCTCTGGTGTGAGAAACTGAAAGTGTAAATAAGGACTAAAATGTATAATAGGTAATGTGAAATAGGAAGAAAAGGGGCAAAGGGGAAGGAAGTGGGAGGGCTAGGGGAAAGGATAGAAGGGAATGGGATTAATATGAGAAAATGGAAAAATAGGAACAAAATATTTGTAAATAGGGAGGACTGGATGGGTTGAAGGGAGGGCTGGGCAAGGGTGAAAAATGAGAACCAAGAGAGACTATGGAAAGGTGCAAATTTCCAGTGATGAATGTCATTATATTGTATACCTAAAATGTACCAATGATTAGAATGAATAATCAATAATGTAAAATAGGAAGAAAAGGTCCAAAGGGGTAGGGGTAGTGGGAGGGGCAGGGGAAAGGAAAGAAGGGAAAGGAAAAAATGATGAGAAATGGAAAAAATGGAAATAAAGTCTTTGTAAATAGGGAAGGGTGGAGGGCGTGAAGGGAGGGCTAGGAATGGGGAAAAAATAAGAACCAAGATGCATTATGTAAAGGTACAATTCCCAATGAGAAATGTAATTGTGTTGTATACCTACAATGTACCAATAAAAGAATTTAACAACAACAAAAAAATACATAGATCAACTAGACAAAAAATAAACAACAAAATACTAGAATTCAATCAAACTCTTGAACAAATGAACTTAACAGATGTTTACAGAGTGTTCCACCACACAAAATCAGAATACACATTCTTTTCAGCTGCACATGGGTTGTTCTTCAAACTAAACCACATAGTCACTCATACAACATGGTTAAGTAAGTGCAAAAGAATTAACGTTATTCCCTGTATATTTTCAGACCATAGTGCAATGAAATTGGAGATCAATAGCAAAAGAAACCACATTAATTTCCTAAACACATGGAAATTGAACAACACACTTCTGACTAACCAATGGGTGACCGAGGAAATTAAAGAAGAAATTAGACAGTTCGTACAGTTAAATGACAACGAAAATACAACATATCGGAATCTATGGGACACAGTGAAAGCAGTTTTATGAGGGAAATACATAGCAGTGAATACTCATATTAGGAAACAGAGTAATCCCAATTAAACAACCTCATTCTGAACCTCAAGCTTCTAGAAAAAGAACAGCAGGACAAACACAAAGCTCATATAAGGGAGGAAATTATAAAGATCAGAGGAGAAATCAATGCAACAGAGACTTAAGAAGCAAAGAGTTGGTTCTTTGAAAGAATAAACAAAATTGACAAACCCTTAGCCAACCTTATTAAAAAAAGGAAAGAAAAGGCCCAAATCCATGCAATTTGGAATGAAAATGATGAAATTACAATGGACCCAGCAGAAATCCAGAGGATCATCAATACCTACTTCGAGAACCTATACACCAATAAGATGGAAAACACAGAAGAAATGGACAGATTCCTAGATATGTGTGAATTACCAAAATTGAATGAAGATGACCTAAAAATTCTAAATGACCCAATATCAATCAATGAAATTGAAAACGTAATTAAAATCTTATGAACTGGCCGGGGATTTACCTCAGTGGTTCTGCCACCTGCCTTGCAAGCGCAATGACCTGAGTTCAATCCACAATACCAAAAAAAAAAAAAAAGTAAAAACTTACGAACTAAGAAAAGCCCAGGTCCTGATGGCTTCACTGCTGAATTCTACAAGACATTTAGAGAGGAACTGCTGCCACTACTGTTTAAACTCTTCAACGCAATTGAAAGGGAAGCAATACTCCTGAATTCATTCTCACCTTGATCCCCAAAACAGAGAAAGACCCAACCAAAAAGAGAACTATAGGCCAATCTCACTAATGAACATAGATGCAAAAATCCTCAATAAGATACTGGCAAATAGAATGCAGAAGATCATCAAGATGATACACCCTGATCAAGTGGGATTCATCCCACAGATGCAGGGATGGTTCAACATACGCAAATCAATCAATGTAATACACTATATCAATAGAGCCAAGGGAAAAAAACATATGATTAACTCAATAGATGCATAAGAAGCATTTGACAAATCCCAACATGCATTTATGATGAAAACCTTACAAAAAGGGCTGGGGATTTTGCTCAGTGGTTTCATTGCCTGCTGCACAAGTACAAGGACCCAACTTCAATCCCCGGTACCAAAAAAAAAAAAAAGAAGAAGAAGAAAACCCTACAAAAAATTGTAATAGACAGTCTCTACCTCAATCTGATAACAGCTATCTATGAAAAACCAACTGCCAATATCACACTAAATGGTCAAAAACTGAAATCCTTCACACTAAAATCCAGAACAAGACAAGATGTCCACTATCACTACTCCTGTTAAATGTAGTCTTGGAAACATTATCCACAGCAATTAGACAAGAGAAAGAAATAAAAGGAATAAAGATAGGAAATGAAGAAGTCAAATTGTCATTATTTGCAGAAGACATGATACTCTATATAGAAGAACCCAAGAACTCTACCAAAGTCTTCTAGACTCAATAACCGAATTCAGTAAAGTAGCTGGATACAAGGCCAACACACAAAAATCAGTAGCTTTCCTCTACACGAACAACAGACTCACTCAGAGCAAAATAGGGCAAACAATTCCTTTCACAGTAGCATCCAAAAACTTGAAATACCTAGGAATCAACCTAACAAAAGAAATCAAAGACCTCTTCTCTTGAAAACTATAGCACTCTGAAAAGAGAGATTGAAGATGATATCAGAAAATGGAAAGACATCCCTTGCTCTTGGGTAGGAAGAATCAACAAAGTGAAAATGGCCATACTTCCAAAACTGCTATATAGATTCAATGCAATCCCAATTGAAATTCTAGCAGCATACTTCACAGACTGGGAGAAAACAATCCAAACATTCATTTGGAACAAGAAGAGACCTAGAATAGCAAAAGCAATTCTAGGTAACAGAGACATGGCAGGGGGTATGACAACCTCCAACTTGAAACTATACTACAATGCCACTGTGATAAAAACAGCCTGGTACTGGCAAATAAACAGACCTGAGGATCAGTGGAACAGATTAAAAGATGCAGAAACAATTCCAGACACATTCAACCACCTCATCTTCGACAAAGGAGCCAAACACCCTCACTGGAGGAAAGATAGCCTCTTTAATAAATGGAGCTGGAAAAACTGGGTTTCAACTTGCCAAAGATTAAAACTAGTCCTATATCTCTCGCCATGCACTAAACTAAAATCGAAATGGATTAAAGATCTAAATATAAAAACAGAAACGTAGAACCGGCTGGAACAGATATTAGGTAGAACTCTTGAAGCCATTGGTGTAGGAAAAGATTTTATGAACAAAACCTCAGTTGCCCGTGAACTAGCACAAACAATCAATGAGTGGGATCTCTTCTTACTGAAAAGCTTCTGCACAGCAAGAGAAACCACCAACAGTTTGAAGATACAACCCACAATGTGGGAAAACATTTTCACCTGCTGTTCCTCAGACAAAGGTCTACTATCGAGAATGTATAAAGAACTTTAAAAAAATCAGACCTCCCCAATTTAAAGACCCAATCCAAAAATAGGCATCTGAAATGAACGACATTTCTCACACAAAGAAGTAGAAATAGCAAAGAAACATATGAAAAAACGTTCAACATCACTGGTCATTCAAGAGATGCAAATGAAAACAAGGCTGAGATTCCACCTCACCCCAGAAAGAATGGCTGCCATCATGAAATCAACCAATAACAAATGCTGGTGGGGCTGTGGGGAAAGAGGAACCCTGCTCCACTGCTGGTGGGAGTGTAGACTGATGCAACCACTGTGGAAATTAGAATGGAGATACCTCAAAGAACTAGGACTAGAAGTCCCATTTGACCCAG
Source organism: Heterocephalus glaber (assembly GCF_053883595.1). NCBI lineage: Eukaryota > Metazoa > Chordata > Mammalia > Rodentia > Bathyergidae > Heterocephalus > Heterocephalus glaber. The sequence goes on from NW_028258143.1 coordinate 55,178,364, forward strand.
CTATTCCCCTGCTGGGGATCTTCCCCAAAGAATTAAAAGAATCATACCACAGTCATATATGTGCACCCATGTTCATAGCAGCACAATTTGTAATAGCTAAAACTTGGAAACAGCCCAATTGCCTATCAACTGGAGACTGGATAAAGATGTGGTTTTTTAATGGAGTACTACTCAGCCATAAAAAATGAGAAACTAGAGACATTTATAGCTAAATGGATGCACACTGAGGCCATACTCTTAAGTGAAATAAATAGGATATGCATGTGTAAATACCGAATAGTTTCTCTAGTGTGAGAAAATGAGAGTGTAAATAAGGTCTAAAAGGTATAACAGATAATGTGAAATAGGAAGAAAAGGGGCAAAGGGGAGGGGGAAGTGGGAGGGGTAGGGGAAAGGAAAGAAGGGAATGGAATTAATATGAGAAAATTAAAAAATGGAAACAAAGTGTTTGTAAGTAGGGAGGGATTGGAGGGCTTGAAGGGAGGCAGGGGAATGGGGAAAACACTTTAAAAATATATTTTTAAAAAATTAACAGTGTAGTCTCAACAGCAGCTACTCAGCCAGAGCAACACATTTTGTGTCCAGAGCCACCAAAACTTGACTCCCATGGGAGTGTGTGCTTCCTTGTGTACACAGAGACACTGTGTTGATTTTCACTGGTTGATTGGCTTAAGATTTGCTTGTCCCTGCTATAATGCAGAAGTGTTCATAACTGACAAGCAATGTTTGAACGTCTCCTTCTGAATCTCACACCCCCAAGCTAAGTGAGAGAGCATCCAGTGCCTCTTCCAACTAAGGACTCGCTGACTTCCTTCATGTGAAACTTGGCCGCATGGATCAGATGACTCACCTGTGATCACAGGTGTCTTGAAGCCTTTATGTCCCACCTTGCCTGGCCTCTGAAAACTCCCTGTGCTCCTTTCTTCCATGATCCCACTTGACTCCTCTTCTCAGTGAGGGTCAGTGAGAAAATCTGAGTGAAGCTGTCTCTCAGTGTCCACAGGGAATTTGTTCCAGGTCCCCTCCACCCTGTAGATACTAAAATCTGTGATCCTCGAATTATAGATAAGTGGTTATATATAACCACTTTGAATTTGCAAAATCCTATACCACCTGTATATTTAAAGTACTTATAATACCGAATACAATGTAAATTATATATAAACAGTTATTATGTTGTTTAGAGAATAACGACAAGGGAACAAGCCTTTATATGTTCAATATAGATGCAATATTTTGGACTATTTTCAATCTGAAATGGATTAAATTCAAGATGCAAAACTTGAATTCTGCATCTTCATGGATACTGAAGGTCGACTGTATTTTCTTATTACAGTAATAAAACTCACGTTTTGTGATTTAAATCCTTCTTTCTGTCTGACCACCTGCCCTCAGCAAAATAAGAAAATAATCTGAGTTCCTCTTTGTTGGGTTTTGTAACTGAAGGAAAAGCCTTTTGGCTTTTGGAGCCTGATGTGCCCTCTAGGAAAATCTCACAGTGAGCATTCTAAGCGAAGGCTAGTCCACCCCAAGAGGAAGTGTCACCAAAGCATGTCTTTGCCCTGTCAAAATCAGGTGTCCATTTTGGGCCCCACATCCTCAGGAGTGAAGCAAAGAAGACCCTGAGCTAGCTTCCAGGATCCTTTCTGTTCCTGAGGTTTGGCACGGAAACCAACCATGAAGAAGAGCTTGGTGCCAAGGGGCTGGCACAAGCTGCCCCCCCAAGGCTTCCTGTTGATAAGTGAGTTTTTATCCTTAGGCTACCAGCCTAAGGAGGCTTGTGCCTGGGCTGCTGATTTCTGAGAAAGGCGGAACGGTGGGTGCTAACAGGGAGGGCTGTAACCATGCCTGATCACCATTTCAAACTGTGTTACAAGCTAGCCCCACTGGAGAGAGGGCCCCTACTTTGCTCTTTACCTGGTTCTAAAGTCTCTTCAAAGCACTCAATGAAAAAATGTTGCTTCTATAAAACTCAGGGCAGACTATTACAGAACAGCAGCTGCCATGTGATTAGAAACACAGGAAATGTTTTGAGGAGAGGATGCTTAGTGCTATTAATTTCTTCCTTCGTGTTCTAAGTATGGTTCCCAGAAAATGGCACACTTTTTCTGTTGTGGATTTTACTTTCAAAACCACAATTATAAAAGAATAGGTATTCACTGTAGAAATGCTTGAATATGCAGGAAATGAAAGAGAAAAATCAAATTACAGCACTCAGACATAACAACTCTTTTGGTGTTTTATGGTATGCTTTGTAAAGACATAATGAGATCATATTGTATATAAAACTTCAAAATCTGCTTTTTTTTGGCCTAACATCAGGTCATAAACATTTCACATGTTATTTACAAAATCATTATAAATAAAATCTCACTCATGTAGATGCGGCATCATTAGTCAATAATTTCCCAGTAACTAATTCTGTGATAAATATCTTCCAGTCTCTCCGTGCATTTTTAGATTGCCTCTTAAAGACAATTGTCTAGCAATCACAAATGAAGGGTAAATTTTGCATTTAGTTAATTAAAGGACAACATAATAGTAATATTTAAGCTTTACTGTATTTATTTAAATTTATTGTATTTTACCTTTAAATATATTATCAAATATTAATATTGTAGCAAATGAATTGTCTTAATAGCTTTTATCTCCTATAAGACTTTCTGTGCTATAAAACTGATTTTTAAAGAATCCTAATCCCAGGGAAAACTTTTCAAAATGTTAACTGTGGCTATCTTGAGGAAATGCAACTTGAATTTTGTTTTTTGCCTACTTTTCATTTTACTACATTTGCCAAAGTTTCTATACCATGCATAATACCACTTTACAATGTTTCATAAAACAATATGAACTTTTTAAAAAAGAATATATGCTCTTCTCTTTTACATTTCTAGAACACTGTGGATTGTAAGCACTATTCATTCTCAGGCTTATTCAAGCCCACTGTTGAAAAAAAGGTTGAATTCCAGGTTTTTATTTTTTCTGGAAAATATTTTGTGAATAATTTAAGTAGATTTACACAAGAGAAATTGAGGGGTTTTTTTGCTTTTGTTTTTGTTTTTTTGGCACTGGGAATCTAACTCAGGACCTTGTACCTGCGAGGCAGATGCTGTTGCTACTGAGCTAAATCCCTGGGTCACAGAAGTTATTTTTTAAAACACTGAATTACTTCTGTTTCCCTCATATAATTTGAGTGAATTTAAGCCCACTAAACAACAAAGGTCACCTTTTCCCAAGATACATGTGAACACACACACACACACACACACACACACACACAGGTACATATACTCAACTCACACTCAGCCTGTTTGAAAATGATTCGTGATTTGAAAAAATTGAAATTAAACAATGTTTGGAGAATGTATTACTCTACTCACTATCATCATCATTATTAATGATAAATAAAGGATAGCATTTCTGTAATTTTATAAAGCCTGAGGCACTAGTTGACTCTAGCAAGAGGCTTCATATGACAAGAAAAAAAAATAAACTAAAAGACACTAAGAAAATTCTGTTCAAGAAATAGATATTTATTAAAAGAGAGGAGGAAAGGAAATTAAAATGGAAATATACAGAGGAAACTGCACGCATGACAGTATTATTAACATTTCTCCATGAAAGGCTATATCAAAATACGACCCTTTGAATCCTAAAGTGACAGGGAAAATAAACTTATTTCCAAAGCTTCAAAGTAAAAAGGATTTTGAGAATAAATATTGCTGTAGAAAATTCTGGTCCACTACATGAAATCAGATATAATCACTTTCCAGTTTAGTCCCAGTAAGGAACACCAGAGTTAAATGAAATATACTTTGTATCAGTTGAGGCTTAGAAAGCAACGTTCTTAAATGTGTACTAGGCATTTATATTTGTTTATATCTTTTTCTATATCTTATTTCATTGTCTACACTTACAATTAGATTTTTTATTTTTATATGCCATTTTTTTTTTTGTACTGGGGATCAAACTCGGGACCTTGCACTTTTGAGGCAGGTGGCAGAACCACTGAGCTAAATCCTCGACCCATGTATGCCATTATTTTTAATGATATAAGACTCTAAAGTTTTACTGACAGGTTCTAAGACATTTTTCTTTTATGTCTGTTTAGTAAAAGCCTACACAAGAATCTATAGC